>NC_068362.1:21815463-21990463 GCF_020536995.1 Dreissena polymorpha | reverse complement strand
ATAAAATATTGTCAGAGATTTAGGCTCTTATTCCAACATGCGGATTGTTTACGTCTTGACAACATATCTTATGTCGACAAATCAACATAATGTTAGGCGTCATGCTCTTTTGAAAATGACTTGCCTTCGTTGTTTTGGTCGACATGATGAGTTATTTTTGACGACATGACACCTTTTTCATATCATGCCGTCATAGAATGTTGACATCATCACAGTATCAGGGTGTACCATATACGTTTCCATAATTTCCTGCCCCCGAATGTTAACAAAAGTAATTTCCGTAAGCGGATCAACGTCTCTATTTGAAATTTACGCATGCCAGAGCACCAAACACGACAAAAAAGATTCTATTAAGTGCACATTGTAGTCCAATTAGCTTTTAAACAATAGTTTATCGGTTGATCTTAATGGCAGTGAGCGATTTATAAAATGTTGCCCTGACTCCTGAGTATATACAGAAAACCATCAACTAATGATATGACTATATATAAACTACTCCAGAATAATTTGACGAGCTAGTGCGTTAAGTATACGCCGGTTTACATATTTTTTTAGTATTGAAGTACTTGACAAATATCTATTACGCCTGTGAGTTAAGAATACGAATTAATACATACTGTAAGTTTGTCATATCCGTCAGCCACTACACACAGCGAAACGAGCACTACGATTTATTCTGCACTATCTACTCAAAACTGCTGTCATTGGAAAAGACAGAAGGTCGCATTGTATGGCTGCGTTGTGTCGCGCTTAAGGCATTGTTATTTACAAACAATTGACAGGCGAAACATCCACTCCATGCATAAGGCAAAAATCGTGACTGTACATATGTTTTCGTTAATCGTACATTGTTGTATCAAAGTTTAAACTTTTGTTCAAGAAAACGACTATAAATCAATATGAAATAATTATGTGTTTATTTTAAACAGTGGGTTTTAAAAGTAAGAATATCAATAACTTTACTATAACATTCTTTCAAATTAAGGTATTTTAATTTTGATATAACCTGTTAACATCTTCTCTGCATTTTACCATTTTAGCTTGGTCAAAACATGCCAACATCCGGGTTTTTTTTGCTCATGCGCTAAACTAGGTTTACTTAAAAATAAATTAAATCATTTAATGGAGCTTAATTTATTTGCGAAAGTGACTCCTTGTTATTAAAAATATGATTACATCATTATAAACAAAACTGAAATTTTGGAAAAGTTTTAAAGAATGTGTTATAGCAAGGATACAAACTTACGTGCCTACTCTATAGATCGAACCAGTGACCTCTAGAATCAAAAGGTATCTCGCTCTTACAGTACCACGCGTGCTTTATAATCTGTATAGTTGTTAAAGGGGCCTTTTCACAGATTTTGGCATTTTTTAACTTATTCATTAAATGCTTTATATTGATAAATGTAAACATTGGATCGTAAAAGCTGCAGTAAAAAATCAAGAATAAAATTAAAAAAAGGAAAAGATCATTGCCCGGAGCAGGTTTCGAACTAGTGACCCCTGGAGTCCTGCCAGAGTCCTGAAGTAAAAACGCTCTAGCCTACTGAGCTATTTCGCCGAATACACACCCTCGACGTATTTTATACGTTATATAGGCAATCTTCGTAGTTGCACAAAATTTAACGACAAAAACAGAACTCTCCAAATTATTCAATCGTTTCGCGTTGCAACGCTTTATAATTTTTAGGTTTTAAAATCGTTAAAAGATGCATATAATGGCTATATTAGAGCATGGTAAATGTTCAGTATAACTGTTTCCTCACAAATATCATAACTAAAACGAAAATTTGCGAATCTGAAACAACTTTTTTCAATTTTGTCAATTTACCAAAGCGTGAAAAGATCCCTTTAAAGGCCCGTGTTCTTTTGAACCTTTTCTTCGTCAGGAGTGTTATTGTTCTTTTTCGAAAAAATATGCATACATCAGGTAATCTATGCCGTTTATTTTGACATGTTTAGGTTAGCGAAACATTATAATATTAATAAATTATATTACTGCATCCTTGTACCTTCTAGACATACGAAGCTAAAATGTGCACATATTCACAAGAATGATAATTATTTTTTAACTATTTATTTTAATGGCATCTTTTAGAGTCTATTGATATTGTAACTCTTTGATAGAGTATCACAAATTACAGAGATGTACGTTTTGTTAATATTTTATAAGATACACAGAGCTTTGTTCTGCAGACAAAAAAAAACGTTTAGCACGTTAAACGTCCAACCCGCCAATAAACAACTTTTCGTCCTTTCTAATTCGCGACTTCTCTTCAAGTTTAATTCCTACTCACCACAACTTGTTTGCTCCAAAGTGCTCCTTAAAGTCATATTATGGGCATTTCACTTCATATACACTAATATTTGTTAATGCAGCATCAACATACTAAAACAATATCCCGGAAAGAGAAAAGTAATGCATTTGAATATCAACCGTACTTTCGTTTGACAACTGATCATGCATGTACGATGTGATACTAAATTTATTTTTAGTGCAGATTCGTTCATACGACACAAAGACACAATTTTGTTTTACAGATCATTTCGGCTTACAGGACTCCCCGGTCACGTAAAATATCGAATATAAAATATATTTTTATAAACAAATGTAGCAAGATGAGTTGCAGATAATTGGTCAGTAACCACATTTTAACTAACTCTTTTGACCTGTTAAATCTGTTTAGCTCAATTCAACAGTGAAAATGCCCATAATAGCACTTTAATGTAGGTAAATCATTGAAAACATCATTCAAAACGGTTCTACAAATGTTATTGACAAATGGAACAATATTGATCCGCATAATTATAATGGCGTTTCATGTTTCCTATACAAGCATTTAACTTCTGGAATGCTTTATTTTACGACATTCTGAATTCTGAAACTGCGTGTATTTATATTATTGTTAGGTCTAATATTATTGATAGAATGATGATTTTGTTTAGATTTTAATTATGTTTCACAATATTTCAGCACTTAGAATTATTGACGAGTCCGAAACACCAATAATAAACATGCTTTGGCCTTAAGTAATCGGTTTAGCCCAGCATGACACTCAAGTGTCGTGTTTCTAGTGTAACATTCTAAAGACGGATACTTGATAGCTTATAATGAGCGCATTTACATGAGGCATTCAGAAACCAAAGCGTGTATGGTTTATATATACTTCCTTACAGATAAACTCAATAATGTAATAATTCATCGTGTTCGCAACTCAAATATTTGCCTGGTAATACTATGTTTACATGTGTCACTTAAATAATCAGGTACTGACAAAAGCATTTAGGTAACATTTGTTTGAATAACACAGTATCCGTTGTGTTTCTGTTTTTCTTTTCCGTTAACAATAAACTACATTTTGCAAAACCTAGCTACCTATTCACAAACACACAAAACTTTATTTCGAAAGCACAAACACATTCTGTATTGCATTATAAAAGTACATGTGATACTTTTCATACTTTAATTATATACCATCATATTACTCTCATATAAAAAACATATTTCGAGTCACTAACTAGTTAACTGACTGTGTTGTTGACTAAAAGAAGATACACATACAAAATATATACTAATAAAAGTTAAGTAAACAAAAATAATCGTCAAAAATAAATAAAAAGTAATACATATATTTCTACTGTGTTTTAATAATGTGTACGTGATTTTGTATTTAATTTACAGAAATGTATACACAAGCCGGTAGTTGACGAGGTATTAAATATCTATTGTCAATGCGTGCAAGTTGTCATTGTAAGTGCAGACAATATCTTTGCGATTCATATTAATAAATTCGTACTAATGTTTACTAAAGACAAATCCACCCAATATCCACGGAATCGTAGCTTGTTAATTAATGATCACAATTGTATGTCTTCAATTTTATACATCACTGGGCTATCATCAGTTTCTGTTCCGATGTGCAGCCCTGCAGACACTTGCTTGTGGTATGCCCACTTCTAGTTTCTGTATACATGTATACCTAAAGCATGATTTCATAGTTTTTGGTTTTATCTGACACGAATACGGGAAAAGCACAATCTGCCTCGTTGTTCTGAGGTTGAGGAACGCTACTTGATAAGCGTGATATTATTGACCTAACTGTACATGTTTCGAGTCGTTAGCGTGCATGCCTGATTAGATATTAGCGCTGTCTGCAGTCAGAGCAGCAAGAAAACATCAAAACGCTTCGTACAAGGTTTTTATCAAAACCTTAGTCATGTAAATATGGGACAAGGGCAGACGTTTTACAAAAACAGGCTTAAAAAACACCGAAAGGGAAATGCAAATTAATTTATTTGTACATTAAATATTGAACGAAAATGATAACAATCCAATTATTCGGTTAAACATTGATATGATTTATCCAGCTGTCAATGTGGTTTGATTTCATTTCATAAAATTAAGCAGCTTCATTTCTTGCTGACAGAGCTCAAAACCGAACAGTAAACACAAATAAAAAAGCCTTGTCATTTTTATTTTATCTCATCTTGCCATTTTGATCGTATCTCTTGAAAATTAGCGGTAAAAAAAGTTTTACTAAATCCCGAAGAATGACTTTTAAAAATTAACTCGATTGACAGTCAACCCGTTTAGCGCTTGCTGGAAACCAAAACTTTTTTTCCATCTACACGCGTATTAATAATAAATCGATAATTATCGTAGAAACAGCATCGCTACTGAATGAAATTACTGAGTTATATTATTTTATTTTATTAAATTTATACCATTAATTATTTTACCGTAGGCTGTTTGATGAGCATTTTAATCTTCCCTCGTATGCTGACTATTTTGAGTTGTGCATTTATTTGATAGTGTCGTGTCATGTTCAAGTGCAGTGGAGAAGAAGGGGTGCGTGAGAGGGAAGATGATTTGAGTCTTGTTCTGAGACAACTGGGCATAATTCATGTGCGTAAAGTGCCGTCCCAGATTAGAACATGCAGTCCACACAGGCTTATAAAGGACGACACTTTCCGCCTAAATTGGATCTTTGCTAAGAAGAGACTTCATTTAAACGAAAAATGTCATAAAAGCGGGAAGTTTTGTCCCTGATTAGCCTGTGCGCACTGCACAGGCTAATCTGGGACGACACTTTACGCACAGGCGTATGCCCAGTTTTCTCAGAACGCGACTCATTTATTAACATTAATAATCATCCAAAAACACATCAAACTTCAACAAACATTAAAAAACTTCAGACAAGTGATTTGTAGATGCAAGTGTTTTATACAGTTGGTGCAGACGACATTTGGCTGCAAGAAACATTGTCTTAAATGAGATATAAAAATAATCGATTCCTTTTTGCCCCGTTTTGTGGCATATTTAATACTTCTGTTCATTTGTTAATCACACATTCCATAATACTAGTATTGTTCTCTTTACAAAAGATGGTGCGGTTACAAGCTTATCTTACCAAAATCAATCTTTAATAACCTATAACTGTAAAAAATAAAACTCAAAGGAATTGTTGTAAAGTCTCACAGCAGCCGTAACTTGCCTTTGCATATTACCTTTTGAGGAATGTTATTTGATCTCCCGCATTAATGATCGATTTTCGTCTCAAATACCAAGCATGATATTAGCTCCGTCATGTCATGACTGCCCGCGTCTGCAAACTGTTCATTTGTTGATCGATACGCCTATCTTTTTTATGAACAGCTCAATTATTCTATTAAGTTCTTTGTCAATTGTTTTTTTTTAATAGAAGTATCCTTACAATAGAAATGCCATAAAACAACAACAATACAATTAGAAAGGGAATTTCCCAAAGACTTTCTTAAAGCGGGAAAGGTAACTCGTGTGAGGGAAATTGTAAATGTTTCACAAAACCTTTAAGCGATGACAACATCTGAGGCATATATTTTCAAAACGGTAGAAAATAATTATTTTAAATTTGGTTTTTCAATTTAAGAACTTAGGTAAATTATAACCGGAACATTAATCGAATATAAAACTGTGTACAGTAATTTTCAGTCTATGGATGCTTTACAGTTTAGCCTCAGTGTTTATTAAAATGATGCGCTGTGTGTGGTATATCGTTTACGATCATATGAGTCGCGTTCTGAGAAAACTGGGCATAATGCATGTGCGTAAAATGTCGTCCCAGATTAGTCTGTGCAGTCCGCACAGGCTAACCAGGAACGACACTTTCCGCCTAATTTGGATTTTTGCTCAGAAGAGACTTCATTTAAACGAGAAATGACATAAAAGCGAAAGTGTCGTCCCTGATTAACCTGTGTGGACTGCACAGGCTAATCAGGAACGACACTTTACGCACAGGCATTAGACCCAGTTTTCTCAGAACGCGTCTAATATTAGTATGCCCTGTGAAATAAATATGGCATTGAGTCAGTATAAGTTTTCAAATGTTTTTTACTACTTATTCGTGAAATACTCAAGTAATGGACTTCACACCTAACTCCTTACTTGTTTAGGAAACGATTTGTTAATAACTATACAATGAATTGTTCTCGCTTTTACCAATGTATTTGACAAAACACTTTAAAAGATTTTCTAATTGTGCATTTAAAATCCCACAAACAGTCAAAATCAACGAATGTTTCGTAAAATATCTCTTAAAATAAAGTTAACCCATAAAAGTCGTGTTCCTTGTAGCAATAGCTTACATTTAACGCTAGATGAGTAACAAAGATAAATTTTGTCCTGAGAAATTATTTGTATTAGCTTTCGAAAACAACCAGTGTGTATTTGATTCGTTAAAAATTGTTCGAGTTACATGGTTTACACTAAAGATGGTGTAGTTTTACGATAAATGAAGTTGCACTCCTTCTTTCTATTATAGCATTATATATAAGGCTTACCTTCTGTGTGTTTATTGGGCTTAAAGATTTTAATTTCACAAAAAAGCTTAACATGTTACATTTTATTTTAAATAGGCTATTTATAAAAGTGGTAACTAAACACAGTTGACTGCTGCTTAAGACCTAAGCGCTTCTTGAAAATAGGGTCATTTGTTGAAAATATTATTTATTTAAACGTTTCACCTAATTATAAACGCACATGTATTTAAAATTAGTTTAAATGAAAAAAAATACCACAAATCAAAACTTTATCTGATAAGACACTGAAAGTCCAATAGAACTGTCTAAATAATTTATGATTGTCGTCATCCTGGCGTCAGCTGACGAGTATGTTCATCATGAGCGTTAAGGATTCATCAATCGAGGGCTAACACTGGCGCCGAGAACATTGTTAATTAAATAACAATATGACAAAACTATGCAAAAACTCTTTGCAAAATCATTATCATCTCATCAACAATATATCATAAAGAAATAGGTTACTGTGACAAACGAACAATATTAAGATAAATGAGGTAACAACATGACGCCTCTATTAAAAAGAATGAAACTGATGTGTTTTACCTATCATTTTCAAAATAGTGTCCATATTTGATCTTTAACTTCTTAAAGGGGCAGTGAACCACATTTACGAAAAAAGAAAAGTTCTAAAACACCGTATTTTTACAATTATTAGTTTATATTGATTTAAATACCATGACTGGTATATTACATTACTTGAAAAAAGTTCATATTTTCAGTATATTCGGTAATAAAATTTCGCGATGTGGAATCGAACCTACATCGCGAAAATAGGTGACATAACGATAAACATTATATAAATAACGCAAGTAGATTTATCATTTTATATATAAAATATATACAATTCACTATGCATGCACAATTTACATTCCTGGGTTTACCACGTGACGATAATGGCCAATCTACTTACGATATTTATAGTTAACTGGTAGTTACCTGGTACACATACCCAGTAAAATTTTATTACCGAATATAATAAACATATGAAGACTTTGCAACTTTTTCAAGTAATGTAATATACCAGTCGTGATATTGTAATCAATATAAACTGATAATTGTAAAAACTACGGTATTTTTTATCTTTCCTTTTTTCGTAAAATCAGGTTGACGTCCCCTTTAATGCACCAAATGAGATACATGAAGACCGACGTCATCCCGACACACTTTAACTAGGTGGAATTGAATTTAGTTTCACCAGTAATATCTTAAAAGAAGATATCCGGCGATATAATCTCCTTAGAGGTCCTTTATATAACGCCAGCTGACCCGAATGAACACATTTCATTCATTCCATTGACTGATTTGAGCATTATTCCCCGGAACATGATAAATATAAACGCGTTTTGTAGTATACAATGTAACACTTCTTAGTTTATGAAAATGCGGACTACTCTCTTCTGTTCTTACGAAACATACAAACACATTTTGGCTCAATTACAATTACGCATAACCAGTGATTTCCATCCCCAATTCCAAGACTAATCAAAGCGCTGAAGGCACTGAAGATGTTCGCTATTGCATAATTCAACACGCAATTCATTTTTGAAAATCAATCGCAAGTTTGAAATGAACACACGTCATTCAACTTTATAAAGTGTGTGTCATAGCGCACGGGTCGAGTTTTGTGTGCACTTTTTATTATCCTTATTATTTCATAGAAATAACTAAGACAAAATAAAAACAACATGCTTTTTGGAAGTTCTTAAAGCATAGAAAGTATGATGAAAATGGTAATGATAACTTAATATAAAGAAAATTTGCAGTCACCATATTAAAGGAATATTTTTTTCTTATATCAAATGACTATCTCACCAAGAATATAAATTCATAATAAAAGTTCCGTGTACAAAACTTTTGATTTTTGACACCATATACAAATTCAAAATATACAACAATCTTCGTAAATTGTATATGGAGGAATAAAAGTATATAAACATTGCTGTTTATGCTTAACTTATTACCCGAGCAGTTCACACGGTGTCAACAACGCTAACATAAACATAGGTATAGAGCACTCATGCGCTTTTAGGCGTAGCTGTTTCAGTTTTCATCTTAGTGACTTTTTCATAACGCCAACAGGCACGCATGAATATTTTCGAATATTTAATAAGCTGATTCGAGATACAACCTCTGAATTTTTGCTATATCACTGCGTATGTGCTCAATTCAAAGGATGTAGCACTGTTCAGTGTAAGGAATTCCGGACTACTCTCTGTATGCTCAAACGACACAAAGTGAGGCCCTGTTACAATTACGCGTTACAATCCATCTCGCAGAATTTCACTTTCGCCTCCAAGATGAGAAAACAATCATTAGCGAAATAGTATAGTGTTACGATAAGAGAAAATCGTTTAATTATCATACCACAATGTTTGCCGTACTTGGTCAGCACGTCTGGAAATCATTCCTTAATGTGTGGATAGGCTGCCATTATTAACAAGTTTGCTATTTTCAATTCAATTTTGTATCAAAAAGCATTGTTCTTAAATGTGGCATTTTCAATTCGCAATGAGATTTGTAATGACCCTCGTCATGTGAAAATGGGTCTTATTCCATATGCGCCCATCATATAAATAGCCCACTCAGCTATCACTCCTTCTGGTAAGGAGAAACATAACATATTGAGTGATTTTAAAGCGAACAGCATCGCCTATGGCCTGACTGCGCAAAAGCACATGTTGGGTTTAACAAACGCTTGCCGAAACGCATAAGACCCATTTTCGCATGACGGCGCTATTGACGTGTAATTTAAATGTGTCGAAAGAAAACTGCGTTTAAATCAAATATAAACATACGATATATTTCGATAGTGAAGAAAGATACTCATAACAAGGCATATGAGGACACATATGAAGTGCTCTCCCGTAGTATATTTTTTATTTTACTCACACTAATGTGTGGTTTGACAATGCTAACACACATTTCATGCGGTGAATATGCAGCTTACAAGTGAAAAACACAACACAATAGTTAAACTTTTGTTTAATTGTATTTAATTATTTAGAAAAGTAAATTGCTAATTTTATTTCAAAGTCAGCGTATAAGCCGACTACATTTTTAAAAGACATTTATTGTTATAAATATATTTAATATAATATATTAGGTTGTTTTCGGTTTTAGCGATTAAAAAGCATTTTCGAGGTTGCCTATAGTATGCCTGTAGTAATTCATGAACTCATATCCAACTGTCTATGTATTGAGAACTGTGAATATAAACAAGCTTAACCTTCTACTAACCTTCTGCTATTGCATTCGCATTATTATTATAAATTGTCCGTTATATTCGGGTTTAGCAATTATGAAACTTTTTTTTGTCTATCGTATCGCTGAAGTTATTGTTGAACTTATGTTCAACGTTTTATAAATTGAGAATATAAACAAAGACCTATAGATAATATGGGTCTTTGATATAAATAAGCGTCAACTTTTTCCCCGTATCTCTCATTTTACGACCTGTACTACGTCATTGAGTTGTATGCGAGAGCGTAACCTATTGCGTTGTTATAACCCGTAAACTTTCCTTTGTTTATCGACAGACGCATCTATTAATAGCCTCATATATCATGAATGCCAAAACAACCGGGAAAAAGAACCACGTGACCAAAAAGGACGCAAAACGCAAATACCATGCGACTACGACTTTTATTATGTAAGAAAGCTCCGCAATTCCTTTGAAGTCGGAGCCTTGTGATTGCTATTACTTAAATAATTGACCTCTAACTGAAGTAAGCAAAGGAAACGCAGCACCTAATTGACCCATTCCTTCTATGTGCGAAGGCAGATTGAATTGTACTAATGTATGGTTTGCCTATTATAACACACATTATAATGCGGTAAATATGCGACTAACAAGTAAAAAACACTATAATTAAACTTTTGTTTTGAATTAAGTTATTTAGAAAACAAAATTGCAAACCTTATTTCAAAACAGCAATACTACATTTTTTAGAGAATATTATTGTTATATTTAAATGTGTTTTTTTAACAGTTTCAGCGATAATGAAACATATTTTTATGTTGTCTATCGTATCCCTGTAATAATTGTTGAACTCGTGGTCAACGTATTATTAATTGAGACCTGTGAATATAAACAAGCGTAACCTTATACTACTGCGTTATTCTCCCACGGACTCCCCTTTGTTTATCGCCAGCCTCAGATTTATGAATGAGCTGAGCGAAAATACTACGTCACGCACACGCAGCAGAAAGTGGACTATTTTAATCATTCATAAACAATCTCCTCCGCGACACGTACAATACGATCATTGTTTATTGATTCTTTTCTATAAAACACCGTTCGAAAATATTGAATGTAACACGATATTAATATAATGTTGCCATTTGTGAATACACATAATTGGAGAACTCAAACCTCTTGCATAAATTATACAACTCTTTCTTGCGCGGATACGCAAGCGGGTATTGGGTTAATCATACCTAGTCGTATCGACCTGAATTTCACACTAAGGACTTTAGACGGGCGCTAAAGCGCCCATCTAAAAACGTCAGTGCTTGGTCAGTAAATCGTTAGGGGAAGACGGAATTTACTATCAATAGACGCCTTATGTTGATAACACAGCATTGCTTTTAAGATATCAAATAACTCGTATATTTAGGGGGGGGGGGGGGGGGGGTGAATGCAAATCATTCAGAAAATGCCTTTTGTCTTGTATTGTGAGGCAAAACTACTGAAGTAGTATAGTGTCAATGCTAGAGGGAAAATCGTTTTATTATCTAGCCACACATATATGACGAACGTATGGTGGCATAGAGGTTTGTTTTTTTAAATTGCACTCCTCTTTTTTCTTTCTCGTGGCCACGATTTAGTAACTATATCTATGACTTGGTTGTCCGTGACTGTGTGGGAACAAATTTCAGGCCCCGGACCATCGAGGACCATGCCGGAAAATGTACGGTTGTCGCCGGATCCTTCGCGGCGATTACACGGAATACGCCGGTACAGTTTTATTGTTTCGCTACCATCACGGATCAGTACGGAGCTACTAAGGATGAAGACGGTGCAAACACGGACAGTCTTATACGGTGGCAACGAGGCGGATACACGGATGACGTCGGATAAACAATGTGTTAACAAGGACCTTCACAGTGTAAATACGGTAAAAACACGGAGTATCACGAAGAAACACGGCAAAACACGGACGATGGCGGATGTTCATTTACATATGGGCAATTTTAAAATCGATTCACTTTTTTCTGTGCTACCGACGATGCAACATGGGCGAGATCATGAAACGCAGTGAACACATAATCCAACCGAAGAGGTCAAACTACAATACGCCTCTGACGGCTGTCATTAAGTTGGCTGCGGTACCTAGCATCAAGGGACAGCTACCACTCTCTCATGTATGGATTCCGGATGACACACAACACCCTCTCCAAGATCATCCGTCAGATGTGTGAGGCGATACTCGTACAATTTGATGAGGAAATAAGTCCCTGTTCTTAAACGCGCCAGATGAGTGGAAGAACATTGCCAAGCAGTTCGGCGACATATGGCAGCTGCACAACTGTGTTGGTACCTTGGACGGTAAGCGCAAGGCCATACAGTGTCCTTGGCCTGGTGGCACCATGTACTACAACTACAAACGTTACCACTCCATAATCCTCACGGCCTATGTCAACGCCGACAAGTTTATTTTGGCGGACGTAAGCAGCAACGGATCAGCCGACGATGATCAAGTGTTAAGCTGAGGGAAACCATCGTCAAGGAAGTGCTGGGTCTAGTTATGTTTGCGAAATACGAGATCAAACCTACGAGGCCTGATTGCAGAATGATGGAATCACCAACAAAGAAAAAAAAGGTTGTCCACGAGTTATTTTCGGTGCGGGTGAATCGTGTTTGGTCCGTGTCGCCGTCACGTTGGTCCGTGTCGTTGTCGTGTAGATCCGGGAAGGTCTGTGCAGATGCCGTGTTTATCGGGGACTATCCGTGCCTCTGCCGTGTTGGTCCGTAATACTCTGTAGCTCTGCCGGGATAGTCCGTTACGGTACCGTGTTGATTCCGTTTTGCTGTCGAGCTTGTCCCTGTTGATCCGCGTTGATTCCGTGGTGTAACTGGGTGGATGTCTTTACAAGACCGTCGACGCTCAAAAATGCGGAAAAGCCCACGACTCCCCCCGGACGATCCGAGTCTGTCGTGTCCATCCTTGCTTATACTGGGACTTTACTATTCTAACTTTATTTTAAGGTCAGGATACATGCCGAATATGTTTAAAAAATATATTTCTTATTATGGTATGTCAATAATAGGTTCACAATGAGTTTTCAACAATCCCATGAAGGTCATATTTTTTGTTAATGTAATATGAATTATTTCACCATACTGACCAAATTATTAACCATGAGCGCGCTGATTCACGATGATTTCAAATATGTAAGGATAATTCGCTTGTTGCCGGTTGACTTATATGTTTAATTTAATTTTATTTTGTATTTCTTATTTTTACCTCGATATTTGATTAATAATATCTAAAAATGCGAAATAAACCACGCAATCAGGCGCAACACCTGTGTGTAGTGGATATATGTACGTGGAAGTGGTGAAACGCTATATCATTCTAAAATTAGTTCAATTTCATTATTTGAGGTGGGTTGTTACACTTGGAAAACATACAAACATAGTAGAATTAATGTGAAAAAAATATGATGCACATAAAAATACAGAAGTGCAACCGCGCATTTTCCGAATTGCGCGTCATCCACCACACGTGCCAAAGCGTCTGATCGTCAAGGATGAAAGATGGTATAGGTTAAAAATTATACGTCTCAATTAGAACGCGACGAACGATATTTAACTCAAATCTGGAGCGCGAAATCAATAATTCCTCAGAACAACCTGTATCGACAGTATCTTTTTTTCCCAACACTGATGGATTGGCAAAGTTCTTGAATGAAATTACAAGCATTCTGAGAGGAATGTCGCCCCTAAGAACCAGAGTCCATGTCAAACTCGTATTTAATAAATCATTGGTGATATACACATCTTGTTATCCCATTCTGTAGACGCCTGTTAGGGTCGTGTATCATCACAAAAATTCACAATTAAATTATAGTTTCAAAACTTCTATTTTCATCGTTTATCATTAAATTATTATTGTCCAATTTCAATATATTCAGAGGCTTTTGCAAATCGTAGAATAAACAGAAGCCTTTGTCTAAAAAACAAGGAATGATATGAAACAAAACACTTAACAATTTAGTTTTCTTTATGAAAAGGCTAGAATATAGTCGCCGCTTTATGCCTCCACACAAACTATTATTTTGATGTAAATTCGTTAGTGGGGCTGTTGAAAACGAAATTTCGTCATATCAAAAATACTCGATAGCAAACCGTCCGGTACATTTTGTTTCCAAGATACCTTAAGAACTAATGATCTTATTAAACCTTATCTGCGTACACATCTCTAAAAATGAAAATGCCAATTGATACATGTAATATAATAATAGTCTCCCCAGTGAGAACACGGAAATAAACGATTTTTACAACATGCTAAAAAGTTGGCCGTTTGATTACGGTACTATGTGGGCATTTGATTCTCATTATTTTTAACATAATCCACAATCTAATTATGCTGGTTCATTGTAGTACTTCAAAGTCTTTAATTAACTTTATTATGTACTAGCGAAATTATTGAACATCCTTCCATATACCTCCACTTTTATGCGCATACAGTAAAATATATCACTGCAGGCACAAAGTTGAATGAAATGTTCGATACCAAATGTCTCGGACATTTCACAGGTTATTTTACGGACAATGAAAGTATTTCTGTCCAAAAAAACATTTGTATCATATTGATTAAATATCAATAATTCAAATTGCAAAACATGATCAAACTTCAAACAATCAATTTCATATATCAGGCAAAAATGTTAAACATCTTACCACTTATTTTCAATACACCTTCCCGGGCGTCTTCATACAAATATAGCGGAGATAAACAACCTTGTTATTCCAGGAACATGTGGAATAGCGATGACGTCATATCATTTCACGTAATTCTTAATTATGACATCAGCTACTTGAATTACAAGTTTTCGTATCGGAAATTTCAGTCTCGGACATTTCTTGCACACTTATTTCTTTTCTTAAACTGAATACTTTTCCGGACATCTATTTCTTTTCTGGTTATAAATGCTTGTAATGTCAAGCCATTTTAAAAGAGATGAAACATTAACCATACACTTATTGACAACGAATAGAATTGTCGTATCGGACATTTCAGATTTAGGTAATTAAGACACCTGAACTCACTCTCTCGTCTATAATTCTTATTTTTAATGGTAATAAGCAAAGTGAAACTCAAAGTGTCATATGATGGATTTCTAAGTGCTGCCAAACAAAATCGGATATCTTTCATGTGGGTATAAACGTTCTTTTAAGTAGCTCTGGAATATGTGGTCTCGGACATTTCATATGTTTTCTATGTTTAACGACATTAAAAAGCGTGCGTGTTCAACTAGATATTTACTAACTTTTTACTTGTTTAGCGATTGGCAGGCTCCCAAGACCCGACTCTTACTAAAAGTATTGGAAACTCGTTATTTTTGTACAGCCATAATGTCACAGTAAGCATGTAAAAAGAGAGCTTTCCTCCGACGACAGTCTCGAACATTTCATTTTTGTATCATTTTTACTTAATTAAGGCAATGCAAGTATCACCGACAACTTCTTTTGTAGTTTTTCTTATTGATATAAAAGATACAAAATATTTGACAAGAAAGTTGGCCTGTCAAAAGAATTATTTCAAGCTGTAGCCATTGAAAACTAAAATCCCAATTCCCGTGAGAATGAGTGATACGTGATTATTGCACGTAACCTACATAGTGTTAGATCTACTTTTATTATACTTGTATGATAAAAAGAAAAGCTAAAATAACAACTCTTCAAAAAAGTCAGTAGTAAAACCCACAATTAAGGACACCTTTTTGCATTTTATATCAAAATATATCGTTTTGTTAAATATGGCACAACTAGGTTTAATATTGAAATGATATGTATCAAAAGAAAGTTATTGCACTTTCGTTCAATTCATTTAAACTTGACATTTGTCTTCCATATAGCATAATGAGAGAGACACCAGACAACTTGATTTTTTTCGCTCTTCTGACTATTCTCTGCAAATAATATCCAGATTGCTTTTTAACGTGTTTTGAATTCTTGCTGTGTTGAATGGTAAAATGGCAATGTAACATCGTTTATATTTTTTACAAAATTAACTTTCAAATTGTAAGGTGTTTAATTGTCAACGCAATTAATAATAGGAACAGCCAATAATATAAATTCAATACAATTCATAGCAGTTTAGTACAATTCTCATAACGGTTAAAACAACGTATTATTCTTTATATTATCGAAATCTTTTGGTGATTGATTAATTGTAACGATTCCTATTAAAAAAGCTCCGTGTCTGCAAAAATAAACTGTTTCTATCTTTTCATCATGTTTGTGACGAAGCACTTTGATTTAGATTCAGCAGTGTTCATAATTACATTGTAATGACTATAGCAACCACAACTACTACTGCTAATTATACCACTACTAAAACAACTTATACCATTAATACTGCTCCTGCTACTGACCCTCCACCTCCTCCTCCTCATACTTCTGCTACTACTACTACTACTACTACAACTACTACTACTACTTCTACTACCCCTACTACTACTACTACTATTACTACTACTACTACTACTACTACTACTACTACTACTACTACTACTACTACTACTACTACTACTACTACTACTACTACTACTACTACCACTACTACTACTTCTACTACTACTTCTACTACTACTACTACTACTACTACTACTACTATTACTACTACTACTACTACTACTACTACCACTACTTACACTACTACTGCTACTGCTACTGCTGCTGCTGCTGCTGCTACTACTACTACTAATGCTACTACTTCTACTACTACTACTACTACTACTACTACTACTACTACTACTACTACTACTACTACTACTATTACTACTACTACTACTATTACTACTACTACTACTACTACTTCTACTACTACTACTACTACTACTACTACTACTACTACTACTACTACTACTACGACTACTACTACTACTACTACTACTACTACTACTACTACTACTACTGCTACTACTACTACTACTACTACTACTACTACTACTACTACTTTTTCTTTTAATATTTCTACTACTTAACATGAAATTATTCACAGTGTATACGAAACTAGCAGGTCAGATATGCAAGAAACATGGTTTGAAATATCATTTCCTATTCCGATGATTGACAACTATATCTGTCTTTTGAACCAAGTTACCCTATGTCAAAAGCGGAAATCTTAAATCGTGTTGAACTTTGTTTGACGGATATTGTTTGCTGGATGAACCAAAATATGCTGCAGATAAATGCAGATTAGACAGAAGTCATCATATTCTCCTCCAAACAAAATCAAACATACATTCAAGATATAACTTTACACATTTGACACGCAGAAATTAAACCATCTAGCTGTGTTAGAAACCTTGGCGCATTTATGGGCTCTGAAATAGTACAATGTATGTAAAAACATGTCAACTCAATTTTAATATTATGTTTATCACAAATACGATAGACCAGCCAAATCAGACAATATCTGTCAAAAGACGCAACAAAATCCCTGGCCAACTCCTTTGTCAGATCACGAATGGACTACTGCAACTCCCTCCTCTTTGGGGTACCAACGACAACACTCAACAAACTTAAGAAGGTGCAAAACACACCCGCACGTATTTTATCAAGATCTCGGCGGAATGATCACATTACACCAGTGTTAAAGGAGCTACACTGGTTACCGGTGAACCGCCGCATTGAATTTAAAATCCTAATGACGACATACAAAGCTCTCCACGATCGAGCGCCATCATATATCAAAGACATGTTAAAAGTCAAAATATAATCACGTTCTTTTAGATCTGAAAAATCATTACGACTTCAACCACAACCAAAATTAGATCGCCATGTAAAATATGGAGGAAGAAGTTTCACAAGTGTTGCGCCTGAGTTGTTGAATGCTCTACCGGACCATATTAGGAACTCTGGAACGATTGGAACGTTCAAGACAAGACTGAAAACACATATGTTTGTAAACGTCTACAACGGGTAATGTTTTATAATTATATTGAAAGAAGCAGTGAATAAACAAGGGTTTCGGGTTTCAGGTAGTCTAGATAGTAAGCAAGGACTGTCTGCCTTAAGCAGCAGTGCCGGGCTCTGAGAGCACCGACTTAACAATAATCCTTATGAAGTGAAACTGACAGTTTTATGTGTGAATATGAGGGCAGGTAGGATCCAATCACTTTATTTACTTCTTAGAATCTATTGTGCGTATTTTGCTTTTCGAGCAAAGCATGGATCTTAGTGGATCACATATACATGTTTTTGCATATTTGTTTTGAATATTGATGCTGGATGCGATTGGCATACTTCACTGTACAACAGCCAAATAGTGATATACTGCCTTATCATACCACCACATTGATATCTGCTTGATATCCTGTTGCCTGATATCTTTTTTTAATATCACGGTCAACAGGAAGTTCATATATCAGTCATGTGTGGAGGCTACTAAGACAATATTTTGTTTTATTGTAAAACTGAATCAGATTTATCAAAACAAACAATTTGATACCAATATGTATTACATTTAATCCACACACAACAACAAAAACAGAAAAAAGTTATTTTACAAACATTTAGAATGAATAGTACATGCTGATGACGTCATGTAACAAACGGACTACTTTTTATTACACGCCTTCATATGCAAACATCAAAGGTCAAAGGTTATGTCAAAAGTTCAGCATTTAATATAAACAGACCAAACAAATAAAACAAACAATACAAAAGCAGTAAAAATAGTAAAAAATAAAATGGTAACACACTTCACAATAAAACCCAATGCAATATGCATTAAATAATGAAATAATTTTTTAATCATAAATTATTATTAAGGTTACATTTGTCGTCTTCTACAGTTTGCCAATTTGGCCACATGAATTGTGTTTGATAAGGCTCGTAAAAAGCTAATTTCTTTTGAAAATAAGGACTTAAACATAAAAAACATATATAAATACAATAAATAAACATTACCATGTCAGACTTTGTGGATGGAGGTAAGTTTTACATTGTTTGGGACGGTTTAATGGAGGAAGTTGTTATGTTTGAGGAAGACTTCGCCAATCAGTTTGGAATAAATCCGAGTGTGTCATCGACTTCGACTTCGATGAGGTACTTCACAAAATCCTATTGGACATCGGTTGAAGGTGCGGGTGACTGTACAGGTGCGGGGGTCGGATGCTCCCAAAAATAAAATGTGACTTAAAATGTTCAACTTGTATGTACACTTTACATTGTTAATGATAGCCGATTACACCACCACTGCCGGCTGAAGAGCAGCCTTAAAACTGTCTACTGTGTCTAGTTGAAGCACTTGGTCAGGTAGGCAATTCCACGGGACAATAACTCGCGGGAAGAAAGAATGTTTATAAGCATTTATCTTACACTGAAAAGGAATGAATTTCATCTCGTGTCGAGCTGATGGAACAGGCAGAATTGATGTTGGAACTGCAACTAAGTTGTGCACAACTTTATACATAAGTACTAAGTCAGCGTTGTATCTTCGTTTTTCCAAAGAAGGCCAATTCAACTCCTGGATCATTGATGTTACACTACTAGGGTTCTGGTAATTAAACGGTTTGCCAAGAACGAATCTTGCGGCATTACGTTGGATTTGTTCAATTTGTGACACTTGCGTTCTTTGTCTTGGATTCCAAATCGTAGAGCTGTATTCCAATTTCGGTCTCACTAGTGTGAGGTAGGCGCGTTCTTTGACTTGTTTAGGACAATGTCTTAGATTACGTTTCAAGAAACCTAAGGCACTGGAGGCCTTTGAGGTGATGTTGTGATGTGTAGATTAAATTTCAGTTTTTCGTTGAGTTCAACTCCCAAGTAGGGGTGGTTTTTAACAGTTTCAAGTGACGTTCCTTGCATTTTATAGTCAAATTTTGAGATGTTTCTCTTTGTAGTTATATTCATGATTGCACATTTGCCAATGTTAAACTGCATTTGCCAGGTAGTACTCCAATTGTCTAGGGTGTTTAAGTCGTTCTGGAGTAGACAATGGTCATCTTTGGATCTTATTGGTGTATATACAACACAGTCGTCGGAAAATAGACGAATAGACGAAGAAATGTTTGTGGCAATGTCGTTTATGAACAAAAGAAATAATGTTGGTCCTAAAACGGTTCCTTGCGGCACGCCTGAAGTTGCCTTGGATAGGTTAGAAGATTCGCCATCTATGACAACTTGCTGTAATCGGTCATTTAAAAAATTGCTCACACAGGACAAGGTGTTGTTACGTATGCCATAAAAGGAATTTTTTTCGGCTAGTCTACGATGAGGGACGTTGTCGAACCCTTAGGAAAATCGAGTATCGCTATGTCTATCTGGAGACCTTGGTTCATATATTTGGAAATTTCATCAGTTGTCAGTAGTAATTGTGTCTCGCAAGATCTTTTCGTGAGGAACCCGTGTTGGTTTTCATGAAGTATGTTGTTAATGCCTAGATGTTTCATAATTTGAGAGACAACTATATGTTCAATATAAAGAAGTAAAACTCCAGCTGCTGCATTTTTGAGACGACTGCTGTCAGACTAACAGGTCTATAATTTTAAGGTTTTGTTCTGTCTCCTTTTTTGAAGATTGGTACAATGTTGGCCTGCTTCCAGTCTTTTGGTATCTCGTGGGTGTCTAGAGATTGTTGATAAAGGTTCTGTAGAATTGGAGTTATTACTTCCGATGTTTCTTTTAGTGCTATGATTGGCATTTTGTTTGGACCACTTGCTTTTTTCACGTTTAGTCGTTTGATGCAGTTTGATACCCCTTGGGCTGTAACTTGAATATTTGGCATGGTTGGGTGTGGTGAACAACCTTTATTTGGAATGTTATCAAGGTCTTCGTTAGTAAATACAGAGCAGAATTGTTCGTTAAGCATCTCGGCTTTGTCTTTCGCGCTTTCACCAATCCGTCCGTTGTTTTTTAAGGTTCCTATGCTCATAGAGTCCTGTTTCCTGGATTTAATGTATTTATGAAAGTTTTTACCCGCTTTGTCATTTTCTGGGTCAATTAGCCTACTGATGTAGTTGTAGTAAAATGTATGTAGTTCATTTCTGACAGTTTTTCTATATTTATGAAATGTTTCTTTGTCTTCGTTGCTTTGAGATTCCCTGGCCCTATTGTACAGTTTTTGCTTTTTATTTATCATCCGTTTCAATTTATGTGTCATCCATGGTATGTCTGGTTTTCCTTTCAGTACTTTTTTCGGGATGTTTCTTTCCATGGTTGAGAATAATGCGTCTTTGAAACTAGTCCAATTTTCTTCTACTTTTTGGATAAAGCCGTTTGGGGGTAGGTAACACTAAAATCTGACATATCTTTCCGGATTTTAATCCAATCTTCTTCTTTGTAATTAAAGACAGTTCTTGGGGCTTTCTTTCTAATAATCGGTTTAATGCTGGTGAAGTCGCTCACGGCTTCGCAGTGTGTCAACACCTGTAAAGAATTGAATGGTGTTTTTATTAGAATTTGGAATATATACTGCGCGTTTGGTTTACCGTGGTGGTTGTTCGTAGATATTTAGGTTCTGCACGTTAAGTACAGCTCAAAAACAGGTCATTTATTGGATTAAGGCCAGGAAACTGTGCTTGTAAAACTGCCGGGTGGGTGGGGAGAGAAATGTTCATTTCGGAAGTGTTGACAGAAGTGCATGAAACAGATGGAGTTGCAGTAGAACATGTTGCCAAAAGGTTTGAACATCTTTTTTGTGTTTGTTCGGATATTTCACTGTAATTGGTTATTGACTGTACGTTTTTGTGTCTTGTTATTTGCATGATTTCGGTGGGTGCGATATTGGAATCCCTTAGTTTTTGAACAAGGTGTTTTCTAGCAGAATGATTACTTATGTTTTTTGTTTTTTCAAAACCGGCCTCGATTGCCGTAGTTTTCAACATCTTGGAATTTTTTTTGTTCACCAAGTTTCTGCCGTGATTAAACAGTGATTAAAAACCTTGTTTTTTTATAGATTTTTCTGCTTTGCTTTCAGGCAGTCACGTGTGAGGGAAAATCTGGACCACTGCTCCGGACGATATAGTATGGGTACTTTGCTCTTTGAAATTTCCGTCAATGCTTCCCACGATGCTACGCAATGTGACAGGCTCGTATTCATCATCATCATTCTTGCGAATGGAGAGCAGATATCTGGCAAGATATTAACCTAGATGGTCGACAGATAAATTGTGGATTGCCTTCGTTTTGCCTTTCTTGGCAAGATATTTTTGAAAACGACTGACATCTGCCAGTGTTTTCCGGATAGTGTTTTTGTTATCTTCGGCTTCAATTAATTTTTGTACATCTTCGGTTGTTATTTCTATGGTGTCTGATATGTTTTCACTGTTCTCAGGTTTTGATTTTGTTTTAGTAAGGGTTTCTAAATAACTTTTATTTAAATTGACATTTGCATTCGTGATTTCATCAAATGGTTCATTAAATTCATATATTCCAAATTCTAATAAAAACATCATTCAATTCTTTACAGGTGTTGACACACTGCGAAGACGTGAGCGACTGCACCAGCATTAAACCGATTATTAGCAAGAAAGCCCCAAGAACTGTCTTTAATTACAAAGAAGCAGATTGGATTAAAATCCGGAAAGATATGACAAGCCTCGCCGTTATTTTATTCTAAGCCTCGCCTGATATATTACAAAACGATCATACAGTAACCTGTTATTCTCTATCTGTACGACAGACACATGGTAGTATAATGCCCTGTACAACAGCTACATAGTAGTATACTGCCCTTTACAACAGACACATGTAAATACACTACCATGTACAACAACTGCATGGTAATATATTGCCGTGTACAAGCGCCACATGGTAGTGTACTGCCCTGTACAAGGGCCACATGGTATATACTGCCCTGTACAAGAGCCACATGGTAATATACTGCCCTGTACAAGGGCCACATGGTGATATACTGCCCTGTACAAGGGCCACATGGTAATATGCTGCCCTGTACAAGGGCCACATGGTAATATACTGCCCTGTACAAGGGTCACATGGTAATATACTGCCCTGTACAAGGGCCACATGGTAATATACTGCCCTGTACAAGGGCCACATGGTAATATACTGCCCTGTACAAGGGCCACAGTGTAATATACTGCCCTGTACAATGGCCACATGGTAATATACTGCCCTGTACAAGGGCCACATGGTTATATACTGTCTATACTTCCCTGTACAATGGCCACATGGTGATATACTGCCCTGTACAAGGGCCACATGGTAATATACTGCCCTGTACAACAGCCACATGGTAATATACTGCCCTGTACAATGGCCACATGGTAGTATACTGCCATATACCACAGACAAATGGTAATAAACTAACTTTTACAACAGACACTTGTTAATGCACTGCCCAGTGCGGCAGCCACATGGTAGTATACTGCCCTGTACAACAGCCACATGGTAGTATACTGCACTGTACAAGAGCCGCATGGTAGTATACTGCCCTGTACAACAGCCACATGGTAGTATACTGCCCTGTAAAACAGACACATGTTAATACACTGCCATGTACAACAACCGCATGGTTATATACTGCCCTGTACAACAGCAAAATGGTAATATACTGCCCTGTACAACAACCACATGGTATATACTGCCCTGTACAACAGACACATTGTAATATATTGCCTTGTACAAGAGCCAGATGGTAGTATACTGCCCTGTACAACAAACACATGGTAATATACTGCCCAGTACAACAGCCATTAGGCGTTTTCTTTTTTTAATCGTCATTTGATAAAGCAAGTTCTTGTATAACGTTTTATTAGTGAGAACGTGCTCTTAAATTTGATGCTGTAACAAATGTTATTTGTTATACATGTACATTTTTGTAAAGCGCCCTTGAACGCAAAATACTGTATGAAAAGGGCGCTATATATATGTTGAAATATTTTTATAAATGGTTTGGGTTCCTACTATTTCGCGAAAAGTATATAAAGTCATTGATGTCAATTGTCCGCAATACAAGAATGCAGGCTTAACAAACGAATTGCACTCTGGGCTCTATCCAAGGGTAAAGGTAACTGTACAAACTGGTGCTTTTTAGTTAAAACTTGTTATGAAAATTAAGATGTCATTTATCGCAAATGTTCATTCTGTGACTTGATTGAAGATGAGTCTCATGTTCTGTTTCAGTGTTCTGTGTACAGCCATATTACACATGTTCTTACCCAGAAAACCTGTATAGTTAATCCAAACTTTGAAAATATCTCATTGTTAGAGAAGACTTTTTTGGTGTTCTCCGACCCACTTTTGATAAAAATAATTGCCACATCCTGTTTTAAAATTTTAAAATTTCGCTCATTTTATCTATGTAAATAACTAGATAGAGGATTTTTAATAACCTGGTCAACTAGTATTTTATTCACCTGTGTGTAATACTATGTATTGTAATCTTTGAGTAATTGTATTCATCATGGTTGAAGATATGAATAGCTGGTTTTAAGGTTGTATAGTTAACTGTTGCTCTTCATTTCCTACTAAATCGAACTGGAAAACTATGATGTATCAAAAGCTGTCTTGTGCCTTTACACTTTCTTCTTCAACATCAAATTCTTAAATTATCCAGTACTGCCTTTAGTACCATTATAATGTCAAGTAGTCTTATTTAAGCCATTATTCTCTTTTAGTCAGGCATCAATTCATTTCCAATTTTCCAACTCTGTTTGTACAATGATTAGCAATGGTTAGTTGGTTTGATTGTACCGACAATATGTTGCTAATTGTGTTTGTATATTAAAGCCTCTTTATACGGCTTTTGTATAATAGTCATATGCAATATATCAAATTTATTTATCTTAAAATACATTTTAACAGTACATTGTATATGCTGGGACTACAATAATGCACTTGACTTGCTTCTTAGCGCCTTTGAATGTTAATGAAGGAAAGGTGACTCTCCAGGGCTTAGAAAGTATAATTTAACGATAGGGTTTGAAGAGTTACTTCCCTTCAATCTGATATAGAGCAATAGTCTATATTCTTGTAACTGATTGTAAGTTTATTATCACCACTCATCATCTTAACATGATGGTTGAATGTTCTATCTAGTCTGTTAACTGTTTGTGCAATAATGTCACAATTCACAATGTTGGGTAATATACGGCATCAAATTTGTATGATAATGGGTAAGATTGGTGGTGGCAATATAGCTTTTAACATGTATTTTGATTGTCATGTAAAGTACATTGATACACAGAATAAGTCTCTGATAATTCAGTGTATGAATGGCAATATTTTACATATGCAAACTTGTGAAAATGTAAATATTGGATGAGACTATAATAATAATAAACTTAACTTATTTTAATGCAATTTATTTGGCATTTAATGTGTGGATGGATGATGCCGAATCTGGCATATATATATATATATATATATATATATATATATATATATATATATATATATATATATATATATATATATATATATATATATATATATATATATATATATATATATATATATATATATATATATATATATATATATATATGAGATCACCAACAATGCTATATGTCGAGCCCTAGGTATGAGAATTTCATAAACGCGCCTTGTCATTTGTATCCTTAAGAGCCATATCTGCTTAACAATCAAACTGTTCATTTTTCTGAAAAATATCTCATCATTCTTTCATTCTTCGCAATATTGAAAATGAAGATAGTCGGGTCTTACTTACAAACGGACAACTGAACGGACATGACTGAATGCTTAATGTCTCACTATGTCAGATAGATGAGGAGGAATTAAAACTACACTTACCTGTTTTCCATGCTGTTATCCAAATATATAATATTTGTTCAGTGTCTCCATTTATGTGAAACAAGATATACAAACAAGGACTCAATATATTCACGAGATCATATAAACTAGTCGTTTAAAGCAATGATTAAATATACATAAGTTTTGGAATAACGGATTCGCTTCAGTTTAATACGCAAACTGGCAATTAGCCGCGCAGAATACCAAAAAAAGGGATATACAATCAACCTTCCTATTGAAGTATTTATATATGTGAAGTATACCTCGCGACATTCTATTTGCGTATATATTAGAGGTGTATGATAGAAATCTGATCAAACTTTCATGACTTCATGGCTGTATCGGCAGAATAGTTCACGCATAGAATTAACGCGAATTCGTAGTTAAATCCAATGTGTCACGAATGAGCAGTATCTATTTTTATTTGTGTTTTTCTTAAGATAAAAGTGACGCATTTGCGCGCAACTGAGGCGCTTTAAGTATAAAGGATGTAGAAAGTCAGCCATCGAGACCGTAATCTTGAGATCAACGATAATACGAGGACGTTTGAACAGAACTGTTTGTTTCCTTGACGCTTTGTAAGTGGGAGTTGGCCAGTTTTCAATTAGATCAAACTGCTGTCGCAGTATCGATTTAAATTATATTTTAATGGTCGATGACAAACGTTAACATATTCACGGAGAGTCACTGACAGTCGTGCAACTGTCCAGTTTTGCAATGAATTAAGTTATGCCTTTACTAGAAAGTCATTTTATCATTTTATTGTTGAACCACGATATCGCCGTAAACTGATTTACGTATTATACATTTAAATATTGAAGTTAAACTACACTATTAACTCTGGTGCAAATAAGACAGTTACTTGTGTCATGGCTGTTGTAATCCAAATGTATAATATTTGTTAATTTATCCCTTACTGTGAAACAAGATATAAAAATCCAGATTCGATAATCGCACAAACTCATATAAACTAGTCGTTCAAACTCTGATCAAATATACATAAAATTTGCAATGACGTACACGCTTCAGTAGCGTTAATACGCAAACTAGCAATTAGCCGTGCAGAATACCAAAAAAAGAGAGATAAAATCAGTACTGTCAATGAAGTATTTGTGTAAATAAAATATACATCGCGACATTGCTTTATCGTCCATATTAGATGATTATGCTAAACATCTAATAAAAAATTCAATACAGTGTTGGTATAATAGCTACATTTAAAGATGCATAGCGAAATTGAAGTCAAAATCAAAATTCCCATGAATAAGCAATAGCCTTTTTATGTGTGCCTCTCTTAAGATAAAAAGATAAAAGTGACGCGTTTGCGCGCACCTGAGGCAGGTAAAGTATAAAATACTGCAGAAGGATAGCGAATGTGACCGACATAAACGATAATGTGACTCTGTGAGGACGTTTGAACCAAAATATATGTTTTCGCTCTGTGAAAAGGGGGTTTACAACACTTTACGCAAATGCATTTAACCCTCTTCACCGATCGAAATGTTAAACTGCCTACATAGGACCGTCAACCACGAATAACGAAAAAAGAAAAGTTTGAAAATACCGTATTTGTTTACAATTATTAGTTTATATTGATTAAAATATCACGGCCGGTATATAACATTACTTGAAAAAAGCTTATATATTCAGTATATTCGGTAATTAAATTTCGCGATGTGAAATCGAAAGAATATCGCGAAAATATGTGATAGAACGATATACACACTATAAATAACGCAAGCAGATTGATCATTTAATATATAAAATATATATATATTATACAACTCACTACGCATGCACAATTTGCATTCCTGTGTGAACCACGTGACGATGATGATCAATCTACTTGCGTTATATATAGTTAACTAGTAATTACCTGGTACCTGTACCCAGTAAAATGTATTACCGAATATACTGAAAATATGAAAACATAACAACTTTTTCAAGTAATGAAATATACCAGTCGTGATATTTTAATCAATATAAACTAATAGTTGTAAAAAATACGGTATTTTAGAACTTTTCTCTTTTCGTCATTTGTGGTTGACGGTCCCTTTCAAATCAATTTAGGTATCTAATTACCGCTGACATAATTTTTTATATATAATATGAGCTGCGTTCTGAGAAAACTGGGCTTAATGAATCTGCGTAAAGTGTCATCCAAGATTAGCCTGTGCAATCCGCACAGGCTAATCATGGACGATACTTTCTGACTAAACTTGATTTTCGATAAGGAGGGACTTCATTGAAGCCAAAAATGCCATAACAGCGGAAAGTGTCGTCCCTGATTAGCCTGTGCGGACTGCACAGGCTTATCTGGGATGTCACTTTACGCACATGAATTAAGCCCAGTTTTACTCAGAACAAGGCTCATATGGTTTTACTATATTGTGTTTATTCGAACAACACATACTTTCTTTAATGTATATCAACGCATTTTGATTGCATAATTGAACTTTTCATACATGGACCAAATTGGAGAGAGAATTAAAACACTGCTAAAACCATCCAAAAATAAATAAATATAACCCTTTGCTCTGGAAAATTGGCACTTAATACAGTGACGTCCTAGATTAGCATATGCAGTCCGCAAAGGTATATCTCGACAAAAACTTTCCGCATAGACCGGATTTTTGTTTAGAAGAGACTTTTTTTTTTAAACAAAACATACAATAAAAGCAAATAGATACATCACTGATTATTACGTTCGGACTCAAAGGCTAGTCTATGATGACACTTTAAGCACATGCATTAAACCCCGTATTCGCAGTGCGCGGCTTATATTTGACTCGAACAATTATCATACCATTTCAAATGACGGCAGATACTTGTCAAATTTGGCGAGGAAGCAGATTGGGCACATGTTGCAGAATTCGTCGTCTTTGTTTCACTCTACCATTGGAAAACATAAAATAAATCGCATGCGTGTTCATGTTATTTAAACTGATAAAAGTTCTGTTCCGCTAATTGCTTTGCAACTTTCCATGTTCGGAACTAAGCCTGTAGACATCGTAGGTCGTAATATTTGTGTAGACAACTGCATGTAAGCTTCACAAAGTATAACTGTTGAACGACATATTAACAACCAGGTAGTCGGAGCATGTGCCATTCAAAGTCATAACAAGCACGAATGCGCTCGGCGTTGACTTATGCGAATATGATGACGTATAGCATTTCTTTTTATCAACGTTAACTGTGGTGTTATCCAAGAGCACGAATCGTAGAAACTTGACCTGAAAAAAGTTGATATGATCCAAAAATTGATGAAATTATCGCTGAAAATGTTTTATAGACATCAACAAAAGAATCAGATAATATGAAGGTTAAAACGTAAGCGTTACATTGTCATATTATATTATCTTAAATGTAATGTTTTCGAAAGAATTAGACATTTGGCACAAGACGGAGAACACACGTTTTGATTGGCTGAAATGCGGAAGAACTGAACTAAAAGTTATCACTAGAGTTAGTTTATGCAGCACTCAGTGTGTACAAAATACTGAGTTCAGTTCTAATATTGACGGTATCACCCACACATTCGGATGTTTTGGAAGGAAGGAGCCATGTTGTTTACAAACGTATGAACAAAAGACTGCTGACGGCCGGGACACCACTCACGGGGTCGAAATTTTCTTATAAATGAAAAACTTATTTACATTAAAAGAGAACCAAAACCAGTGCAACAAGCTAATTCGTTGAATTGATATCCCCGCCAATATGCTTCTGGACAAAATAGTGTTATATTTTAAACTCAAAAAAGCATTTTTTTTCAAGATAAAAAGGGCCATAATTCCGTTATTAACAAATGGTGTACAATGCCATTTGCCGAACATCATCCTCTTATCCATATATATATACTCATACCACGTTTCAATGAAATCTCCCAAAGCACTCCAAAGATTTGGCTCCGGACACACAGAAATACTTTTTTCAAGATATAAAGGGCCATAATTCCGTTATTTACAGATGATGTACAATGCCATTCGGCGTGCATCATTCTCTTATCCATATATATACGCATACCAAGTTTCAATGAAATCCGCAAAAGCAATTCAAAGATATGGCTCCGTACTGACGGAAAGACGGACGGACAGACGGACAACGCCAAAACAATATCCCTGCGCCTATGGCGGGGGATAACTATTCTTCGTGATTCATTCCAAATATGTTCATTTTATTTAGCTTGTCACTTTCGTTTTTGTTTTTAAAATGTCATATTTTGGTAAATATGTTTTTTCTAGCCCCTGATTAATGACGTCCGAGGCAAAATCTCGCAATATTATATCCTTATCAAACTTAAACAAGAGGGCCTCAAAGTCGCTCACCTGAGATAACAAGATATTATTGGGACAAATCTTCTGACCAAGTTTCATGAAGATCGGAAAATAAATGTGGCCTCTAGAGTGTAAACAAGGTTTTACTATAGCCATATAAGAAAAAATGACCCGCCTCTTGGTAGCCATGCTTTTGAAGCAAACATAATTATTTTCGAATTCATCCAAGATATCATTAAGACCAATCTTCTGACCAAATGTCATGAAAATTGGACAATAAATGTGGCCTCTAGAGTGTTAACAAGGTTTTACTAAAGCCATATATAGCCATATAAGGAAAAATGCCCCGCCCTTGGTGGCCATGTTTTGAAAGCAACCAAAATTATTTTCGACCTCATCCAAGCTATCATTGGGACAAATCTTCTGACCAAGTTTCATAAAGATCGAAAAAAAAATGTGACTTCTAGAGTGTTAACAAAGTTTTACTATAGCCATATAAGGAAAAATGCTTTTTCAACCAACCGGCATCATTTTTGAACTCGTCCAAGATATTATTGTGATGAATCTTCTGACCGAGTTTCATGAAAGTCGGACTATAAATGTGGCCTCTAGAGTGTTAACAAGATTTTACTTTAGCCATATATGGCCATTAAAGGAAAAATGTCCCGCCCATTGGCAGTCATGTTTTTCAAGCAAACGCAACCATTTTCGAACTCGTCCATGATATCAATAAGACAAATCTTCGGACCATATTTCACGAAGATTGAAAATAAATGTGGCCTCTAGAGTGTCAAGAAGGTTTTACTATAGCCATATAAGGAAAAATGCCCCACCCCCAGGCGGCCATGTTTTTTTTACCAAAGAGCATCATTTATGGACTCGTCCAAGATATTATTGGGATGAATCTTCTGACCAAGTTTCATCAAATTGGACAATTAATGAGGCCTCTAGAGTGTTAACAAGATTTTACTATAGCCATATATAGCCATATAAGGAAAAATGTCCCGCCCCGTGGCAGCCATGCTTTTCAAGCAAAGGTTACCATTTTCGAACTCATCCAAGTTATCATTGGGACAAATCTTCTGACCAAGTTTAATGAAGATTGGAAAATAAATGTGGCCTCTAGAGTGTTAACAAGGTTTTACTATAGCCATATAAGGAAAAATGCCCCGCCCCTGGCAGCCATGTTTTTCAATCAACCGGCATCATTTTCGAACTCGTCCAAGATATTATTAAGATGAATCTTCTGACCAAGTTTCATGAAGATTGGACAATAAAGGGGCCTCTAGAGTGCAAACAAGATTTTACTATAGACATATAAGGAAAAATGCCCCGCCTCTTGGCAGCCATGTTTTTCAAGCAAATGTTATCATTTCTTAACTCATCCACAATATCACCGGGAAAAATCTTCTGAGCAAGTTTCATGAAGATCGAAAAATAAATGTGGCCTCCAGAGTGTTAACAATATCCATCTAAGGAAAAATGCCCCGCCCCCTGGCGGCCATATTTTTCAACCAACCAGCATTATTTTCTAACTCGCCCAAGATATTTTTGGGATGAATCTTCTGACCAAGTTTCATGAAGATCAGACAATAAATGTCGCCCCTAGAGTGTTAACAAGATTTAACTATAGCCATATATAGACAGGAAAAATGCCCCGCCCCTTTGCAGCCATGTTTTTAAAGCAAATATACTTTTTTTTTCGAACTCATCCAAGATATTATTGAGACCACCCTTCTGACTAAATTGCATGAAGATTGGACAATAAATGTGGCCTCTACAGAGTTAACAAGGCAAATGTTGACGCCGCACAACGGACGACGGACAAAAGGCGATCACAATAAAAAAACATATGTTTGCCATACAACCTATACAGCTTTGCACAATCAATAATAGTAGAAGAATTATAAAGTGGCTGTAACACTTTTCCGGTTTCACAATAATTTCTCCTCACATTAATGAAATTCACGATGAGTAGCGCATTAAAGTTTATTTCACTAAACAGTCGTGTAATTAAACTCACTATGAATTAATAGTTGAGTTTCTTCTCTGCAATATGACTGTGTAATCATTTCTGTATCTAAATTAAAGATGAAAAATGGCCCCTTTATTCGCCAGTTAATTCCCCCCAAAAATCCAAACAATGGATTGTGGTGTAGTTGTGTCATTGTAACCCGGCAAGTGATACTATTTGGAAATACTTGATATCATCCCGCCACCCCACTGCATGGACATCGAGTTATTTAATCAAAAATGAAAAGCAAAAAATCAGGTTTTAAACCCACTCTTGCCATGATAACGTTTTAAAGACATACCTCTTTCGTTTTTATTTTCAACCGTTGATTGCAGAAAATAACCAGTCAGATTGCTAAATAAACAAATGTCTAGACGTTCAGTACATGTTGAAACCACTACATCAAAAATCACAAGTCGAAATATGGGAACATAATAAAATTGCACCCTAGTATATGCGTAATATAATCGAACGGAGCGCATAAAGGCTTGCCTTATATTCCTTTTACCGACAAGCATGAATCATAAAAGCTCGGGTCGTAAAAGTTCGCAGCGCATTATCTGATCATCATGAAACGATTCGGAAGTACAAACAGTTTGCTTTCAGCAGAATAAACAGTGCGCGCTCGACAGTAGTAACAGTAGGCATATGGCAGTTGTACCATTAAGCACGCTCCAGTTGTTACACTTCGCACTCGGCAGAGGTAACAGTAAGCACGCTCCAGTTGTAACACTTCGTACTCGGCAGAAGTAACAGTAGGCACGCACCAGTTGTTACGCTTCGAACTCGGCAGAAGTAACAGTAAGCACTCACCAGTTGTAACAATTCGCACTCGGCAGAAGTAAAGGCAAGCACGCACCAGTTGTAACACTTCGCACTCGGCAGAAGTAAAAGTAAGCACTCACCAGTTGTAACACTTCGCACTCGGCAGAAGTAACAGTAAGCACTCACCAGTTGTAACACTACGCGCTCGGCAGAAGCAACAGTAAGCAGGCAACAGTTGTTACACTTCGCGCTGGCAGAAATAACAGTAAGCACGCGCCAGTTGTAACACTTCGCGCTCGGCAGAAGTAACAGTAAGCACGCACAAGTTGTAACACTTCGCACACGACAGAAATAACAGTAAGCACGGGCCAGTTGTAACACTTCGCACTCGGCAGAAGTAACAGTAAGCATGCACCAGTTGTAACACTTCGCACTCGGCAGAAGTAACAGTAAGCACGCACCAGTTGTTACACTTTGCACTCGGCAGAAGTAACAATAAGCAAGCCCAGTTGTAACACTGCGCGCTCGGCAGAAGTTAAAGTAAGCACGCACCAGTTGTAACACTTCGCACTCGGCAGAAGTAACAGTAAGCAGTCACCAGTTGTAACACTTCGCACTCGGCAGAAGTAACAGTAAGCAAGCAACAGTTGTAACACTTCGCACTCGGCAGAAGTAACAGTAAGCACGCACCAGTTGTTACACCTCGCACTCGGCAGAAGTAACAGTAGGCACGCACCAGTTGTAACACTTCGCACTTGGCACAAGTAACAGTAAGCACGTACCAGTTGTTACACTTCGCACTCGGCACAAGTAACAGTTGGCACGCACCAGATGTAACACTTCGCACTCGGCAGAAGTAACAGTAAGCACGCAACAGTTGTAACACTACGCGCTCGGCAGAGGCAACAGTAGGCATGCGCAACTTCTAACACTACGCACTCGGCAAAAGTAACAGTAGGCACGCGCCAGTTGTAACACTTCGCACTCGGCAGAATTAACAATAAGCACGCACCAGTTGTTACACTTCGCACTCGGCAAAAGTAACAGTAGGCACGCACCAGTTGTTACACTTCGCACTCGGCGGAATTAACAATAAGCACGCACCAGTTGTAACACTTCGCACTCGGCAGAAGTAACAGTCGGCACGCACAAATTGTAACACTTCGCACTCTGCAGACGTAACAATAAGCACGCACAAGTTGTAACACTTCGCGCTCGATAGAAATAACAGTAAGCACGCGCCAGAGGTAACATTTCGCACTCGGCAGAAGTAACAGTAAGCACGCACAAGTTGTAACACTTCGCGCTCGACAGAAATAACAGTAAGCACGCACCAGTTGTAACATATCGCACTCGGCAGAAGTAACAGTTAGCACGCACCAGTTGTAACACTTCGCACTCGGCAGAAGTAACAGTTAGCACGCACAAGTTGTAACACTTCGCGCTCGACAGAAATAACAGTAAGCACGCACCAGTTGTAACACATCGCACTCGGCAGAGGTAACATTTAGCACTCACCAGTTGTAATACTTCGCACTCGGCAGAAGTAACAGTTAGCACGCACCAGTTGTTACACTTTGCACTCGGCAGAAGTAACAATAAGCAATCACCAGTTGTAACAATTCGCGCTCGGCAGAAATAATAGTAAGCACGCACCAGTTGTAACACTTCGCATTCGGCAGAAGTAACAGTAGGCACGCACCAGTTGTAACACTTCGCACTCGGCAGAAGTAACAGTAAGCACGCACCAGTTGTAACACTTCGCGCTCGGCAGAAATAACAGTAAGCACGCGCCAGTTGTAACACTTCGCACTCGGCAGAAGAAACAGTAAGCACGCACCAGTTGTTACACTTCGCACTCGGCAGGAGTAACAGTAAGCACGCACCAGTTGTTACACTTCGGACTCGGCAGAAATAACAGTAAGCACGCGCTAGTTGTTACACTTCGCACTCGGCAGAAGAAACAGTAAGCACGCACCAGTTGTTACACTTCGCACTTGGCAGAAGTAACAGTAGGCACGCACCAGTTGTAACACTTCGGACTCGGCAGAAATAACAGTAAGCACGCGCCAGTTGTTACACTTCGCACTTGGCAGAAGTAACAGTAAGCACGCATCAGTTGTAACACGTCTCATTCGGCAGAAGTAACAGTAAGCACTCACCAGTTTTAACATTTAGCACTCGCCAGAAGAAACAGTAAGCACGCACCAGCTGTAATACTTCGCACTCGGCACGAGCAACTGCAAGCACGCGCCAGTTGTAACACTTCGCACTCGGCAGAAGTAACAGTAAGCACTCACCAGTTGAAACATTTCGCACTCAGCAGAAGCAACGGCAAGAACGCGCTAGTTGTAACACTTCGCACTCGGCAGAAGTAACAGTAAGCACGCAGGAGTTGTAACACTTCGCACTCGGCAGAAGTAGCGGTAAGCACGCGCCAGTTGTAACACTTCGCACTCAGAAGACGTAACAATAGCACGCACCAGTTGTAACACTACGGGCTAAGCAGTAGTAACATTAAGCACGCGCCAGTTTTACACAACGCACTTGGCAGAAGTAACAGTAGGCACGCACAAATTGTAACACTTCGCACTCTGCAGACGTAACAATAAGCACGCACAAGTTGTAACACTTCGCGCTCGATAGAAATAACAGTAAGCACGCGCCAGATGTAACATTTCGCACTCGGCAGAAGTAACAGTAAGCACGCACAAGTTGTAACACTCCGCGCTCGACAGAAATAACAGTAAGCACGCACCAGTTGTAACACATCGCACTCGGCAGAAGTAACAGTTAGCACGCACCAGTTGTAACACTTCGCACTCGGCAGAAGTAACAGTAAGCACGCACAAGTTGTAACACTTCGCGCTCGACAGAAATAACAGTAAGCACGCACCAGTTGTAACATTTCGCACTCGGCAGAGGTAACAGTTAGCACGCACCAGTTGTAATACTTCGCACTCGGCAGAAGTAACAGTAAGCACGCACCAGTTGTTACACTTTGCACTCGGCAGAAGTAACAATAAGCAATCACCAGTTGTAACACTTCGCGCTCGGCAGAAATAATAGTAAGCACGCACCAGTTGTAACACTTCGCACTCGGCAGAAGTAACAGTAGGCACGCACCAGTTGTAACACTTCGCCCTCGGCAGAAGTAACAGTAAGCACGCACCAGTTGTAACACTTCGCGCTCGGCAGAAATAACAGTAAACACGCGCCAGTTGTAACACTTCGCACTCGGCAGAAGAAACAGTAAGCACGCACCAGTTGTTACACTTCGCACTCGGCAGGAGTAACAGTAAGCACGCACCAGTTGTAACACTTCGGACTCGGCAGAAATAACAGTAAGCACGCGCCAGTTGTTACACTTCGCACTCGGCAGAAGAAACAGTAAGCACGCACCAGTTGTTACACTTCGCACTCGGCAGAAATAACAGTAAGCACGCGCCAGTTGTTACACTTCGCACTTGGCAGAAGTAACAGTAAGCACGCATCAGTTGTAACACGTCTCATTCGGCAGAATTAACAGTAAGCACTCACCAGTTTTAACATTTAGCACTCGCCAGAAGAAACAGTAAGCACGCACCAGCTGTAATACTTCGCACTCGGCACGAGCAACTGCAAGCACGCGCAAGTTGTAACACTTCGCACTCGGCAGAAGTAACAGTAAGCACTCACCAGTTGAAACATTTCGCACTCAGCAGAAGCAACGGCAAGCACGCGCTAGTTGTAACACTTCGCACTCGGCAGAAGTAACAGTAAGCACTCACCAGTTGTAACACTTCGCACTCAGAAGACGAAACAATAGCACGCACCAGTTGTAAAACTACGGGCTAAGCAGTAGTAACATTAAGCACGCGCCAGTTTTACACAACGCACTTGGCAGAAGTAACAGTAGGCACGCACCAGTTGTAACACTTCGCAATAGTAACATTATACATTCGGCATGCGTCACCGTATGCAGTTATAACATTTATTAAACATCAGAAGTAGCAGTATGCATTCGGCAGAAGTAACATTATCGCTCGGTATTAGTAACGGTACGCCTTCGGAAGTAGTAACAGTAGGCAATCATCATAAGTAATAGTATGCACTCAACAGTAGTAACAGTACACACTTGGCAGTAAATAGGTAATACTACATGTAGTATACTCGCAAGTACTAAAAGTTTACAATTGGCAGAAATTAAAGTTCGTACTAAACAGTAGTAACAGTATGCATTCGGCACTTAGTCACCGTAGTGTAATGAATATTGTGTCCGTCTAGAGACCGGAAGGGCACGGATTCGATTCCCACTGTGGGCGCGTTCTTTAGATCTCCCCAAAAGACACCAAGTACTGGTTCTTAGCCCAGGCGAGCGTTTCAAATAAGAAGTATTTTAAATGCAATCGATCGAAGATAAATTAGTTTAATATAAAACTAAATGGTCACGCGTGCCGAGTGCACACTCGTACCATTACCATTTCATAATGTTACTAATTGAACTTTGAACCAAGTGTTACAACCTTCATGATCTTTTAGGATTTCTCCTATGTTTTTGTTATTTAATACAAATTGACGCATTTTTATTACATAATTTGACTTTTTATACATGGTTTTCAGACATAAATGTACAAAGAAATATAAACACGATAAAACCATCCAAAAACAAAATATGAGCCCCCTTCTGGGAGTAAGGAGCTTAATGCATGTGCGTAGTGTCGGTCCAGATTAGCCTGTGCAGTCCGTTACTCGGGGACGACACTTTCCGCCTAGAAGGGATTATCTAGAGAAGAGACTTCCTTTAAACAAAAAAGTACAATAGCACCGGAGAGCTTCGTCACTGATATGCCTATGCTGAATGCACAGGCTAATCTAGATAGAACATCACGCACATGCATTAAGCCCCGTTTTCCCACAGCGAGCCATATATTTTTATCCATAATTATCATCACGTGGATTAAAATGTTTCTGTATTAATCGTAAATGTTTCACTCCACTAACAGAAACGTTAAATTCAATCACTTTCGTATTAATGCTTTTAAACTGATGATATTTCTGTTTTCGCTAATTGGTTTAAATATTTCCAAGTTCAACAGGAAGCATGTAGACATCCTAGGTCGTAGACAGCTGCATGTTTTGTTCATAAAAATATCTGTTAAAAGATATATTAACTACCAGGGAATATGAACATATGACCTTATCAATGGCCTAATGATACTAATAATAATGACATATGACATTAAACAATCACAAGAACGAATGTGCTAGGTATTAACCTAGACAAGCATGCTGACGTAAATCTTTTTGTTTTTATCAACGTTAATCGTAGAATCGTGACCTGAAAATTAAATGAGGTGACCCCAACAATGAAATTATTGCAGAAAATATTTTATAGATACAAACAACAGATAATGTTATGGTCAACATGTTAATTTGACTGAATCTTAAATGACATCTTCTGACCATGCATGGCCATGAATGTTTACTTTTATTTTCAAGAAGCATAATGCCTCTAATAAGTTGTATTCAGCCACAAGTTCTTGTCGGCCACTTAAGGGTTATATGTTGCCTTCCTTTTACTAAATGCAAAATAATTCTACACTTTGAGACATTCATAAAATATTTTATGTCTGTACAACACCGACAGGCTAATAAATTTATATATCCAGTACTTCCAAACTAACAGGACCATTCTAGGCGGGCAACCTAGCAACCTTGATTTGTTCATATCTTCCTATCAATCTGTTATATGTGTTATGAATCATTTGTTCGGAGAACATTTAATGTTTGTTTATAACTTTTAAATAATTCAATGTTCAAAGTGATATTGTTATTGACCAATAAACCAACATACTGATTAAAAGGGAATATTATATTAATTATTTGCATTTTATCTTACATTAGAAATATTTGCCTTTATGTTTTTCAGACTATAGAGAAATCTATAAACAATTAATAATTGACTACGTTTATAAAAAAATATTATGAAATGGAAGTTTAAAGATAAAAATAAATAAAGTTTTATCAGATATTCGTAATAATTTCCGATATAATTGAGTGTCTGAGCAATGTGGATAAATGAATATATCGGATAAAACGAACACTTGTCTACACTTTAATTATGATTTATTTTTCAATATTTGATGCACGTAAGTTTAGCCTTAATGCGTTTTTATAAGCATTTATAGACAGTGTCACATTCCAAAATCAAGGAATTATTACTTGTCATTCATTTGTGTAATGGTATACAATAATTTTGTGGTAGAATATTTGAGAAAAACATTAGAAACGAAACTTGTCAGTGATGAAATTTTCCATATGGTTATGGAAATTACCGATCGTTGGTTTCCGAAAAACAATACGTCACGGTTTCCAAAAATATGATGGTTTTGCCCAAAGATTTTTGTGTTAATGAACATTACTGGTTTATATTTTAATAATTTCGATTCTCATTTGATTAATAGGTAATTTTAAGGCTGATAAACTTGAAATATGCAAACTATTCTTTCGTTTTGCATATGTCTGTCGATACATCTTTGCAATCGTTTATTTCCGAAACCACTCGTTAAATTGTAGCAGACACAATTTTAAATATTGTTTTTATGTTTTACACTAATATTCTACCTCTTTCTTGCTAAAAACTAATGCATGAATGATTTAAAAGTAATATTGCATCGTTTTCAGCCAGGAACACTGTCTATGACCGCGAAAAAAAACATAACAAGCTTTTTGATTTGCGATATTTACTTTATAAATAGCTTGCATGCGGCATGGCATTGCATGTTCCGCAAGATAAATATCTCGACTTTATTTATTGGATGATTTCGGACTGTTTCATCCAATCAGAAAAAAGCTTTAAAACGTAATTCAGACCCATGTTTAGCGAGATAATTAAGTAACACTTTTTATACACTGCCAAATTGTAACATAACAAATTGCCTCCCTTGTTGGTTCTTGCTACTGTATTATTATGCCCCCCTTCGAAGAAGAGAGGGTATATTGTTTTGCACATGTCGGTCCGTATGTCCTTCCACCAGATGGTTTTCCGGATGATAACTCAAGAATGCTTATGCGTAGGATCATGAAACTTCATAGGTACATTGATCATGACTCGCAGATGACCCATATTGATTTTGAGGTCACTAGGTCAAAGATCAAGGTCACGGTGACCCGATATAGTAAAATGGTTTCCTGATGATAACTCAAGAACGCTTATGCCTAGGATCATGAAACTTTATAGATTGATTGATCATGACTCGCAGATGATTCCTATTGAATTTCAGGTCACTAGGTCAAAGGCCAAGGTCACTGTGACCCGAAATAGTAAAATGGTTTCCGGATGATAACTCAAGAACGCTTATGCCTAGGATCATGAAACTTCATAGGTTCATTGATCATGACTCCCAGATGAACCCTATTGAATTTCAGGTTACTAGGTCAGAGGTCACAGCGACCCGAAATAGTAAAATGGGTTCCGGATGATAACTCAAGAACGCTTATGCCTAGGATTATGAAACTTCATAGATACATTGATCATGACTCGCAGATGACCCCTTTTGAGGTCACTAGGTCAAAGGTCAAGGTCACGGTGACCCAAAATAGTTAAATTCTTTCCTGATGATAACTCAAGAACGCTTATGCCTAGGATCATGACACTTCATAGATACATTGATCATGGCTTGCAGATGATCCCTATTGAATTTCAGGTCACTAGGTCAAAGGTCAAGGTCACGGTGACCCAAAATTGTAAAACGGTTTCTAGATGATAACTCAAGAACGCTTATGCCTACGATCATGAAACTTAATAGATTCATTGATCATGACTCACAGATGAACCCTATTGATTTTTAAGTCACTAGGTCAGAGGTCAAGTTCACGGTGACCCGAAATAGTAAAATGGTTTCTGGATGATAACTCAAAAATGCTTATGCCTAGGATCATGAAACTTAATATATACATTGATCATGACTCGCAGATGACCCCTTTTGAGGTCACTAGGTCAAAGGTCAAGGTCACGGTGATCCGAAATAGTTAAATGGTTTCAGGATGATAACTCAATAACGCTTATGCCTAGGATCATGAAATTCATAGATACATTGAGCATGACTCGCAGATGATCCCTATGGAATTTCAGGTCACTAGGTCAAAGGTCAAGGTCACGGTGACACGAAATAATAAAATGGTATCCGGATGATAACTCAACAACGTTTATGCTTAGGATCATGAAACTTCATAGGTACATTGATCATGACTTGCAGATGACCCCTAATGATTTTCAGGTCACTAGGTCAAAGGTCAAGGTCCAATTGACTCAACTTTGAAAGAAGGTTTCCGGGTGAAAATCAATAATGCTTACGCCTATGATCATGAAACTTCTTAGGTACATCATGATACGTAGATGACCCCTATTGACTTTCAGGTCACTAGGTCAAAGGTCAAGGTCACGGTGACTCGACACAGTAAAATGGTTTCCGGATGATAACACAAGAGAGCTTACGCCTTGGATCATGAAATTTCATAGGTACATTGATCATGACTCGCAGATGACCCCTATTGATTTTCAGGTCACTAGAGCAGAGGTCAAGGTCTCAGTGCCAAAAATACGTATTCACACAATGGCTGCCACTACAAGTGACAGTTCATATGGGGGGCATGCATGTTTTACAAACAACCCTTGTTTCAAAAATGTTTTCATGTAGTATACTTATATTGATATTTACAAAATTGATGCATATGAATGATAGACTTTACTGAAATCATTTTAATGATACTGAAATAATGACAATGAATTAATACTGATAATAATGTAATATATTTTGCTTGATTCAATCATGTACATCTATATCAAATGAGATCATACTGTAATTTCAGTGATGAATTTCAGTGAATTAAATTAAATCCAAAATATAAGTAACTCCTTTATCTCTCCCGCAGCGCGTACACCTAAACATCCTGCTGTGTACCTATCCAGATCCAGATATAAAGATATGATACATAATTATGTATCATATTGTTCAGAGATGATGATTTTACCTCTGTTGTATCAATGTATTATTTTACTTATTTAAACAGTGTGTTAAAAGATATATAAACATAGCTCCAGGGTCTTAGCTTCAGGCAATGAATATTTCATATCCTGATCTCTTTTTCTAATGGATATTTTAACTAGTTCCTACATTCAATACAGTCAAATATATGTTTAGTAGTATCTGTAAACATTAGTAGATTAAATTTGTACATCAAATATAATTTTTTTAATTGTTAGCTCATCTATTAAAAAAAAAATGAGCTATTGTCATCACCTTGGCGTCGGCGTCGGTGTCGGCGTCCGGTTAAGTTTTGCGTTTAGGCACACTTTTATCATAAAGTATTAATGCTATTGCATTCAAACTTGGTACACTTACTTACTATCATGGGAGGACTGGGCAGGCAAAGTTAGATAATTCTGGCTTGCATTTTTACAGAATTATGTGCCCTTTTTATACTTAGAAAATTGAAAATTTTGGTTAAGTTTTGTGATTAGGTCCATTTTATTCCTTAAGTATCAAAGCCATTGCTTTCATACTTGCAACACTTACTTACTATCATAAGGGGACTGTGCAGGCAAAGTTATGTAACTCTGACTGGCATTTTGACAGAATTATGTGCCCTTTTTATACTTAGAAAATTGAAATTTTGGTTAAGTTTTGTGCTTAGGTCCTCTTTTTTCCTAAAGTATCAAAGCCATTGCTTTCATACTTGCAACACGTACTAACTATCGTAAGGGGACTGTTCAGGCAAAGTTATGTAACTCTAACTGGCATTTTGACGGAATTATGTGCCCTTTTTATACTTAGAACAAAGACAATATGGTAAATTTTTGTGTTTAGGTCCACTTTTTTCCTAAAGTATCAAATCCATTGCTTTTATACTTGCAACACTTTCTAACAATCGTAAGGGGACTGTGCAGGCAAAGTTATGTAACAAAGAATGGCATTTTAAAAGAATTACGTGCCCTTTTTATACTTAGAAAATTGAAAATTTGGTAATGTTTTGAGTTTAGGTCCACTTTGTCCTAAAGTATCAAAGCAATTGCTTCCATACTTGCAACACTAACTAACTATCGTAAGGGGACTGTGCAGGCAAAGTAATGTAACTCTGACTGGCATTTTGACGGAATAATGGGCCCTTTATACTTGAAAATTTGGTTAAGTTTTGTGTTTTGGTCCACTTTACCCCTAAAGTATCATAGATATTGTTTTCATGCATGGAACACTCGCAAACTATCATAAGGGGACAGTAAAGGACACGTTGCATAACTCTGGTTGTCATTTTTTCCGAATTATGGCCCTTTTTTGACTAAGTAACTTTGAATATATGGTTACATTTTGTGTTTATATCCACTTTACTTCTAAAGTATCAAGGCTTTTGCTTTAAAACTTGAAATACGTTCATGCTATCATGAGGGTACTGTACCTGGCAGGTTGAATTTTACCTTGACCTTTGAATGACCTTGACTCAAGGTCAAATTATTTAAATTTTGCTTAAATTGCCATAACTTCTTTATATAGATACGTTTGATTGATTTTTTGACAAAACAACTCTTACCTGACATACCACAATTGACTCCGTCCAAACCATCCCCCACGCCCCCCCCCTCCCCCGAATCCCCTCTCAATGTCCCCATTTTTTTTTTTTAATTAAAGATCATCTAATAAATGACCACCACACCCTCACACTATACTCCCACCTCAACCAAAAAAAAATAATTGTTATGCCCCCGGTAGGGTGGCATATAGCAGTTGAACTGTCCGTCAGTGTCAGTCAGTCCGTCCGTTCGAAAAAAACTTTAACATTTGCCATAACTTTTTTACTTTTTAAGATAGAAACTTAATATTTGGCATGCATGTGTATCTCATGGAGCTGCACATTTTATGCGGTGAAAGGTCAAGGTCATCCTTAAAGGTCAAATGTTAAATTTGTGGTGTCTGTCCGTCCGAAAACTTTAACATTGGCCATAACTTTTTTCAATATTGACGATAGCAATTTGATATTTGGCAAGAGGTATCTCATGGAGCTCAACATTTTGAGTGGTGAAAGGTGAAGGTGAAGGTCATCCTTGAAGGTCTAATGTCAAATATATGGCGTCTGTCTGTCCGAAAACTTTAACATTGCCCATAACTTTTTTTAATATTGAAGATAGCAACTCGATATTTGGCATGCATGTGTATCTCATGAAGCTGCACATTTTGAGTGGTGGAAGTTCAAGGTCAAGGTCATCCTTCAAGGTAAAAAAAAATTCAAAGCGGCGTTTTCATGAAGCTGCACATTTTGAGTGGTGGAAGTTCAAGGTCATCCTTCAAGGTCAAGGTCATCCTTCAAGGTCAAAGGTAAAAAAGAACAAATAAAAAATTTCAACGCGGCATTATCATGACGCTGCACATTTTGAGTTGTGGAAGTTCAATGTCAAATTCATTCTTCAAGGGAAAGGTTATCCTTCAAGGTCAAAGGTAAAAAAAAATCAAAGCGGCGTTATCATGAAGCTGCACATTTTGAGTGGTGTAGGTTCAAGGTCAAGGTCATCCTTCAAGGTCATCCTTCAAGGTCAAAGGTCAAACAAAATTAAAAAAAATCAAAGTGGTGTTATCATGAAGCTGCACATTTTGAGTGGTGGAAGTTCAAGGCAAAGGTCATCCTTCAAGGTAAAAAAAGTAAATATTTCAAAGCGGCGTTCTCATGAAGCTGCATATTTTGAGTGGTGGAAGTTCAAGGTCAAGGTCATCTATCAAGATCAAGGTCATCCTTCAAGGTCAAAGGTCAAAATAAATAATTTCAAAGCGGCGTTATCATGAAGCTGCACATTTTGAGTGGTGGAAGTTCAAGGCCAAGGTCATCCTTCAAGGTCAAGGTCATCCTTCAAGGTCAAAGGTAAAACAAATAATAGTTCAAAGCAATTTTCTCATAAAGCTGTACATTTTGAGTGATGGAAGTTCAAGGTCAAGGTCATCCTTCAAGGTCAAAGGTAAAAAAAGTGGCGCAATAGGGGGCATTGTGTTTCTGACAAACACATCTCTTGTTTTTTTCAAACATGGTTAAAAAACACGAAATATTTATTTTTATTATTTTATTTTTGAAATACCGTCCAACCATCCCACCCAAGAATCCCCCCCCAAAATTTTTTTTTTTTTTTTTATAATTTTTGTTTTCATTTTTTTGCATTTTTTGAAGATAATGTTATAAATGACCACACCCCCACACTATACACCCCTCTCCACTCAACCCCTCCCTCCTTTGTGATTGAAATTGGGATAGGTCCCTACACCTTTAAAAAGAAAAATAGATGAGCGGTCTGCACCCGCAAGGCGGTGCTCTTGTTTTATAAAGATATAGTTCAAATGTTCATACTAGATTAATTTAGAACCTTAGTCAGGTCACTGAGATCTAGAGTCCGTGGTCATGTGGTAATTAAACATTTTTAAATATAACCACTTTTATATGGAGTCCTGACCAGATCTCAAATGCATATCCCTTTTCTCTGTCACCCTGGTCATCTCCTATCAAAATGGCAAATTATATGCAGAACCGTTTTTAAACATAATGGTTGAATGAAAAAATTGACATTCTTTTCAAATGGAAATTTCACTTTGACAGTCATGGAGAAAGAGCCTGCACAACACAGATCAAAAATGCTTTTTATTTGCGGATAATCCCATATCTTGAAACTCTATGTGCATAAATATCTCAAGTCTTCATGAAATCAGGACAACAAAAATGTTTTTTAAGTCCTTATTGACCTGGCTATAGCATATATATCAGATTTTTATAAGCTCACTTAGTCTATTTATGTCATATGCTTTGTGTATTGTAAACATACACACAATATTGCAGGTACATGATAGCAATAAATAATAACAAAGCCATCCATACTATAAAGGTCAATGGCAAAACATGTGAGATAAATTTGAACGCATTGAGTGTAATCACACAACGTGCTCATGGTGAGCTTTTGTGATCGCTTTATGGCCGTCGTGAGCCGTCAACATTTGCCTTGTTAACTCTGTGGATGCCAACTTTATATTCCAATCTTCATAAAATTTGGCCAGAATATAAGTCTCAATGATATCTGGCATCATTTCGAAAATGATTACAATTGGTTGAAAAACATGGCTGCCAGGGGCTGGGGCATTTTTCCTTATATTGCTATAGTAAAACTTGTTAACACTCGAGAGGTCACATTTATTTTTCCGATCTTCATGAATCTTGGTCACAATATTTGTCCCAATAATATCTTGTTATCTCAGGTGAACGACTTTGGGCCTTTCAGACCCTCTTGTTTGTTCATCTTACCATTTGAAGAAAAGATAACATTGCACAGATGTCTTACTTTTAGAATGTGTTATGCTGCATTTCTTATGTGGCTTGTTCGGGGTAAATTGTTAAGCACATTTCGGTCAGTCCGTCAGTTAGTCCGTCCCCAAAAATGGTTTCCGGATGATTACTCAAGAACCAATAGGCCTTGGATCATGAAACTTCATAGGTACATTGATCATGACTGGCAGATGAACCCTATTGATTTTCAGGTCACTAGATAAAAGGGTAAGGTCACAGTGACTAAAATGCTTAGGCCTAGGATCATGAAACTACATAGGTACATTGATCATTATTGGCATATGACCCCTATTGATGTTCAGGTCATAAGGTCACAGTGAGTCAAAACAATTAAATGATTTCCGGATAACTCAAGAATGCTTAGGATCATGAAACTTCATAGATAAATTGATCATGCCTTGCAGATTACCCCTATTGATGTTTAGGTCACTAGGTCAAAGGTCAAGGTCAAAGTGACTCAAAACAGTAAAATAGTATCCGGATGATAACTCAAAAATGCTTACGCCTAGGACCATTAAACTTCATAGGTACATCGATCATGACTGGTATATAACCCTTATTGATTTTCAGGTCACTTGGTCAAAGGTCAAGGGTCAGTGACTCATAACAGTAAAAAGGTTTCCTGATGATAACTCAAGAATAGTAAGGCCAAGGATCATGAAACTTCATAAGTAAATTGATCATGACTGGCAGATGATCCCTATTGATTTTCAGTTCACTAGGTCAAGGTCACAGTGACAAAAAAATGTATTCACACAATGGCTACCACTACAACTGACAGCCCATATGGGGGGCATGCATGTTTTACAAACAGCCCTTGTTTGTCTTATGTTGGTAAATATTCATCTCGGTCAATTCTGGGTTATGTTTGAAAGTAGGTCATATGTGGTCCAAACAAGGTCAACACACCAAATTACAGAAAAGGTTAGTGAACACTCCAGAGGTCACATTTACTTCCAGATCTTCATGAAAATTAGACAGAATGTTATCTCGATGAAATAAAGTTTCAGTTTGAAAGATGGTAGTTTGTCAAAAACTAGGTAATTAGGTCAAAATATAGAAAACTTCCTTTACCTTTCTACAGGTCACATTATCTTCCTGATTTTCATGAAAATTGCTTACAATGTCCATCTTAATCAAATCAAAAGCTGAATTTGCAAGTTGGTCATGTGCAGGCTAAAGCAAGGTTACAACTTAGTCAAATCATACACAAGTTTTTGACACTATGGAAGGAGTTTTGGGTGAGCGATACAGGGAAATCTTGTTTTAGAACAGCCTGTAGTAAAAAAGGGAAGGTATTGTATTTGTTTCAAAAGTAACATTTTATTGTTATTGGAAGTAACTGAGCAACTATATGATGCCATAGTTTTGGTTATTTTGCTCACTTGTTATGATGTGACAAGGTGAGCTTTTGTTATCACTCTTTGTCTGTTGTATTTTATCCAAACTTTATTGTGAACACATAAGATATCATTTTACAATGTTTAAATTTGGGTGTCACCTCTTTGCCAGATTCTTATGAAACTAATCACCTCTATGTCATTTTGGGTTTCATATTCTATCAAAAATTAGGGCACTAGGTCAAATATAAGAAAACGTCTGTTAAGACTTTAGTGGTCACATTCTCTCTCTGATCCACTTGTAAATTTTTTAGAACATTATTTTAAATGATTTCAAAGTCAAGCTTGAAAGTAGCATATTCAACATTTAGGTCACGAGGTCTAGTCTCAGTGATTAACAGGTCACGTTCCAAAGTGGGTCATGTGCTTCCAAGCATTTGATCAATAACTAAAATCATTAAAATCTATGTTAACACCATAGGTGCTCGATGTCAATGACAATGTTTTTTTAATTTATTGATTTATTTTTTAGTTACCCGTTGTTTGCTATAATGCATACAAATACTAAATTAATAAAAATCTTCCAATAAAACGTCTTCTTAAAAAAAAAAAGATAGTTCGACTATGTATGTATAGATATTGACAAGGTAAATCACTCGCCATTTTCTAAAGCAACGGAAGTGCGTCATTATGCATAATTAAATCGCTGTCACCCCGCTCGCTTATTAAAATGCTCGCGCAGGCCGGGAACCTCGCTCTTTATACACAATAACAGCCACTTAACACTATGGGCGCCAGATTTGATTTTTGACGTGCCGATGTTTTTCAGAAAATCACCATGGCAGACGAAATCAAGTTAAACAATTGGTAAGGAATGATTCATGTGTATGCAATTTACAATATCTTTTGTTGATTGCCCCATTAATTGAGTCAAACAATAGTTACAAGGATTTATCACATCGTCTGTGGATGTTTCTGTTGAAACTGAAAGTAGATAAAGAGCGAGGTTCCCGGCCTGCGCGCGCAATTCAATAAGCGAACGGGGTGACAGTGCTTTAATTATGCATAATGACGCACTTCCGTTGCTTTAGAAAATGGCGAGTGATTTACCTTGCCAGTATCTATGTACATAGTCTATCTTTTTTTAAGAAGACGTTTTGTCGGAAGATTTTTTATTAATTTAGTATGTGTATGCATTATAATAAACAACGGGTAACTAAAAAATAAATAAAAACAAACAACATTATCATTGACATCGAGCGCCTATGGTTAACACTTACTTGTTTTTACCTGATCTTCATGGCAGTTGATTGGGGGCTAGCACAGGAATTCTCAATTATGTTCGTCGAAAAATAATGGGTTAATCTATTGTTGCTGTTTTATCCAGTTGTCTGGACCATTACTCCCAAAAGAATTGTAAGTTCAAATATGAGATATTTAGGTAAATAAATCTCATTGAAGGGAAAGCAGTGTCCAAGAACGAAAACGATTGCACCACAACCATTAACTATTGACCTGCGGATAAATGACAAGCAATCAAAATTAACAATTTCGGTGATGTAGATTAACTTAAATGGATGCTTATTTATTTTATGCTTTCCGATGATTTATACAGAAATATCAGTGAAATAAACTGGTATTTCACTGTTTTAAACAGTGAAAAATAACAGTGAAAATATCGATATTTTTCGCTGTTTTTCTGGGAAAATCGATATTCCATCGAATCGAACAAATATCCTCTATATATCCATCCTCTTCAAAAGCATCGTCAAACCAGTACTTTCAGTACTTTGATTTATATTATCATCGTGATGATATGAATTCGACGTTGGTATGATTCGAAGAACGGTATTTACTGCTGAAATACGGTATTCAAAAGACTAAACTCGAAGTTGTCACTTAAGCTTGTTTATGCAGCACACGCTGTTAAAAAAAACTGATTTCAGTATAAAATACTGAAACTTTCAGTCAGGCGTTGGGCTGTTTTAAGTATTGCAAGAGCCATTAAGTTAACCAAGATTAGCTAAAGGATACTGGTGCCTGTCGCAGAACGGAAAGTTGTCATGTCCACCGTAACCAATATAACTCTTTTTATTTACACATTACAAATGTATTCATTTTATGGAGCTTGCCAGATACGTTTTTTCGTTAACTTAATGACATTCTTGTTGCAATTTGTGTTTTCTGGCCCTTGGATAATGACATCCGAAGCAAAATCAAGCTATCATATTTTTTGAGTAATCCTTACAAGCAACACATTTTACTTCATATAATATAGCGACGTCTAAATCGTTGGTTCAAACACACAGGCAATGGTGATAGTATACTCATTTAGCGGTTGTAATGCTTTGGATGCTTTAAAATAATTTTACTTCACATGTGAAATTCACAACGAAATACATATATTTAATGTTCTCACTAAATACTTGTTTTATTTAACTCATTACGGATTACAAGTTGATATAACCCATTATGTCACCCAAGCATTATTATTGTTAAACCAGATCTGTATCTGCATTAAAGAGATAAAGTGGCACCGTTATTCGCTGGGGACTAGTCCAAACAAGCAAATTCGTTGAATTGATATCCCCCGCCAATATGCTTCTGGACACAAAAGTGTTATATTTGACACTGAGCTAAAAAATCATTTGTTTAAGATACAAAGGGCCATAACTCCATTATTTACAGATGGTGTACAATGCCATTTGGCATGCATCATCCTCTTATCTATATATATACTCAAACCAAGTTTCAATGAAATCCACCAAAGCACTTCCAAGATATAGCTCCGGACACAAAAGTGCCGGACGGACGGAAAGACGAACGGACAACGCCAAAACAATATCCCTCAACCAATGGCGGGGGATAAAAAGTACACTGTGAAACACTAGCAATGGTGTCATTGTTCCCTGCAATTTATCATTCGAGAGCATTGACATAATCAAGAAATACTCAATATCAACTCCGCCAACCACAGTATAGACATCAAGGTATTTTATCAACAATTAAAAGCAAAAAAGATCAAATATTTTCCAACCCACTTGAAACATGATAACGTTTTAAGGACATACTTTATTCGTGTCTGTTTTCAACCTTTTATTGTAGAAAATAACCAGTTACAGAGCTGAATAAACAGACGTCTGGACCTTCAGTACATGCTTAACCTATACATTTAAAATCTACAATATTCTAATATGGGAACATGCGAAAATCAATTACTAGTTTATGCGTTATATGCCAGATTTCAGAGCATTAGGCATGCCTTTCCTACCTCCAGTTGTAACCTTCACCTATAAACAAAAAAGGTTGTATACTTGAAACTAAAGCACATGTTACAAAAGCACGCAACGCATCCTCTGGTAAACAGGAATGATAATCCGCCGAAAAACAGTATGCACTCGGCAGTACGTACAGCATGCAATCAGCAGTACTAACAGCATGCACTCGGCAGTACTAACAGTGTGCACTTGGCAGTAGTAACAGTGTGCATTCGGCAGTAGTAACAGTGTGCACACGGCAGTACTAACAGTGCGTGTTAACTTTTTACAGTTCGATTTATTATTTACAATGCAAGGGGAAATACTCTTCAAGACTTGTTGAGAATGCAAGGGAGACAATTGTTGTTGTGTAAAAGAGCACATGTTGGTTGACTATTAAAGGAAAGAACATTCATCAGTGTTTTATTAGATTTAAGGGGGCAGTCTACAGTTTCTCTTGAAAATCCCCAGGCCGACAACCACTGGTCTGCAAAACACCCTCAATACAAGGCTTTCCGTCACAACCTGAAAACAGATTCAGACAATATTCAGTGCAGCTCATCAACAGCTTGAAAATAAAGCACAAAACAATGCAGAAAATGCTCTTTTAATTGATATCTGGGGTAAAAGCGACCTTTTCGGGGTCTCGGAAATTGCCCGTAAAAAAAACATTTTTAGATAAACCCGGCACTCACATTTAACTTTCTGGGTAAGAATACGCACTCAGTCGACAACATGCTTTGCACTATCACAGCGAATGCTTTCAAACTGACCCAAACAAAATGGGTCATTACCATTGAACGTTTTTGCACTGCTAAATTATGTAAACCCACCGTTGAAATCTGTCAAATGCCGGCTGCTTCAAGCAGAAAGTACATGTGTTTACTTTTCACTCATCATGTTGTTGTTGTTGACTAAAATTCAGGTAACTTAGTTTCGAATAACTGAAAACAAGTGAAATTACTAGAATATTGACCATTTATACTTACATTTCAGCTTATGGAGTCACAAAACAACTTTGTTTTGGCCATACACCTAAAATTCAGGAAATTGCGCAAATAAGACTAAAAAACCGTAGACTGCCTCCTTAACAGTGATAGCAGAGCGAATATTAATGTCAGTGTGGACAATTAAAAGTGCCAGTGGTATTAGAGACAATATTGTTTGGAATTATAGTGTGTGTAACTTGAAAATTGAGGAAAATCACTAAAAATGGCCACCAAAATTACCCAATCCACCTATTCACAAGCAAAATCTTATGAAATGTATAAACTTGAACTCTTAGCTTGAAGAGAGGTAACAGATTTAGATAAGAAGAAGCAAGGGGTAGCTATTGCTTTGACTTTGACTGAAGATGATGACACGAAAATAAGAGAGAAAGTCCTTGTCCAGATTAAGATGGATGATTTGAAAAAGGATAATGGGTTGGACACATTGGTAAAATTGTTAGACACTCATTTGAAAAAAAGATGATCTTTCAGACAGCTTAGAAAGATTCGAGGACTTCGAAGACTTCCAGAGAGCAAAAGCTCAATCAATCATTGAATTTATTTCTGTATCCGATTTTAAATGTAGGAAATTAGAAAAGAAAGACATTAAATTGCCAAGTGAAATCCTTGCATTCAAACTTTTGAGAACAGCAAATATAACAAAGGAAGAAAAGATGTTAGTTCTTACAGGCATGAATTACGAAGAAAGAAAAACTATGTATGAACAGGCTAAAAAGTCGTTGAAGAAATTTAGAGGTGATGTGGTGGAAAGTGCGTCATTCGCAGGGGCGGCGATTAAGGTTGAACCAGCGTTTGTGACTAGTAGTTATTCTAAGCGTGGTGGATGAGGTTGTGTAGGGCGTGGCTACAACAGGGGTGGATACTATAATACACGTGGAGGAAATCGTCAAACACAGCCGAAGAAAATGAATCCAACTGGAAATGACGGTAGGACTTTGACCTGTAGGTCGTGTGGTTCATACAGGCATCTTTTGAACGAATGCCCTGACAGTTATGAAAACATGGCAAAAGTGAACATTGAGGAAGAAGAATTTGGAGTGTTATTTACGGGCTATGTTAAAAATGACTTAACTTAAAAGTTGTCATGAAGGAAGGTAAAAAAAATTTCAAACACGTTTACAGTAAGAAGGAGAGTACTTATTACCTGCAATGATTGCAGATAAAGAAGTAAAAATACAAACTGATGTAGTAAATTTAGATATTTCATTATTGTTATCGAGAAATGCACTGAAGGCAGCCGAAATTAAAATTGATTTCGAGAATGATAAGTGTTTTCGGCAAAGATATTGGGCTTAACCTGACATCCTCTGGACACTATTGCATACCCATTGATGAATGTGAAAAGAAAGCAGCGAATGAAGTGCTAGAGGTAAAGCTTGAAAACAGTGAAAAACAGCTTCAGAAGCTCCATAGACAATTTGCGCTTCGCCGATGAAACGACTGAAAGGTCTTCTGGCTGACTCAGGCTCCTGGAGAGACGATTTTGAAGAAACTTTGTTAAGTATTGAAAGAAACTGTGAATCTTGCAAGGTTTACCTTAGAACACCATCACGACCTATTGTTGATATGCCGATGGCTAAAGAATTTAACGAAACGGTGGCTATGGACTTGAAACAATGGAAGGGTAAATGGATCCTGCACATGATCGATATGTGGTCACGGTACACTGTCTCGGTATTTGTTCTTAGGAAAAGACCTAGTGACATAGTAGATGCAATGATGAAATATTGGTTAGGTGTGTATGGTGTGATGTCATCGATCCTCACTGAAAACGGAGGCGAATTCAACTCGGACGAATCTCGTGAAATAACATCGATTCTCAATGTTAGAGTATGCACGATTTCAGGCCACAGTCCGTTTCAAAATGGTCTTTGTGAAAGGAATCATGCTTTTACAGATGTAATGATGTTGAAATTAGGGACAGAAAATCCTGGAACAGACATTCAAACACTTTTGTCTTGGGTCAACATGGCTAAAAACTCGCTACAAATGAGGAGTGGATTCAGTAGTCACCAGCTTGTTTATTTGGGAAAAAAACAAATATACCTAACATTTTTTAAGACAGTCCACCTGCACTCGAGGGGACCACATCATGTGAAATATTTGCGAAGCATCTCAATGCTCTGCATAAGGCGCGAAAAGTTTTCATTGAAACAGAATCGAGTGACAGAATTAAGCGAGCATTGCGGTCAAAGATCTGAGCTTCAGAACAGAAATTTGAAAATGGAGATTTGATGTTCCAAAAACGTGAAGGGAAGGATAGATGGTAAGAACATGGGAAAGTAGGATTCCAAGACGGAAAGGTCGTATTCGTGCGACATGGTGCAGTGTTTGTACGAGTGTCATCAAACAGACTGATAAGAATTGAAAACTATAGTTCAGAAGGAACTACACAGTCTCAAATACCAAGGAAAGAAAATGAAGTTAAGGAAGTTATCTCCTGTAGGGAAAATGATGGTAGTATCAATAGCGAACAACAGAATGAAAGTGTTGAAACTCCAACAGTGAACAGAATTACACAGAATGTAGAAAAAGATATCACTTTAAGCAAAGGAACAAATTTACAATATAAACTCGGAGCTAACTCAGAATGGACAAACTCTGAAATAACAAGTCGTGCTGGTAAATCAACTGGAAAGTACAAGAATTGGTATAATGTAAAAGACGCAATAGGTGAAGCTCGAAGTATTGACCTTGAAAAGTGTGAGTGGAAGTTACTTGAGGCTAGTGACAGTGAAGTTCAGTCTGAAAATGAAGAGGTGTTGATCTCTGAAACTAGAAACGTTGACAACGAAACTTTGATTGCTAAACAAGCAGAATTGGAAAAGCTAAAGCAGTTCAATACATATGAAGAAGTAAGGAATAATGATCAAGAGGTGTTATCCACAAGATGGGTCTTTTAAAAAAAGGATAGTCAAACAAAAGCTAGACTGGTAGTGAGGGGTTTCGAAGAAAATAATTTGACAGTGACAGTCCAACTGTTGGGAAAGGCGCTATGAGGATATTCTTGTCGGTCGCTGCTGTAAAAGGTTGGTGTATTAAAACTACGGACATAAAGTCTGCATTCCTGCAAGGAAAAGAACTTGAAAGGGACGTATTTATTCAACCTCCTTAAGAAAATGGTTCATCAGATGATACAGTATGGAAACTCAAACATGGACTGTATGGACTGAAAGATGGTGCTAGACAGTTCTACTTAAGTGTGAGAGAGGAGCTGGTAAAACTTGGTTTCGAACAATGTGAACTTGATCCTGCTGTTTTTTCATTGTATGAAACTGGAAAGTTGGAAGGTATTATTTGCTGCCATGTTGATGACTTCTAACATGCGGGTACTGACATATTTGAGAAACAAGTTGATAAATTGCATAAAAGATTTTCAGCAAGCAAAATTGAAGAGAGGTCTTTCAAATATATAGGATTTGAATTGACTCAGGGTAAAGACTATGTAAAATTAGACCATTCTGATTATATTGCCGAGATAGAGTTTCGGGGAGTTGAACCTGGTAGAAGTCATGGTGTACTCAGCCAAGACCCATTAAATGAGTCCGAACAAACAGTTTTAGCAAAAAAGATGGGCAGCTGAATTGGGTCGTACAGGATTCTAGGCCAGACATGGCGTTTGAGCTGATCGCGTTAAGCACAAAACTTAACAAGAAGGCCTGAAAGGCCCAAAGTCGCTCACCTGAGATAACAAGATATTATTGGGACAAATCTTCTGACCAAGCTTCACGAAGATCGGAAAATAAATGTGGCCTCTACAGTGTTAACAAGGTTTTACTATAGCCATATAAGGAAAAATGTCCCGCCCCCTGGCAGCCATGTTTTTCAACAAACCGGCATCTTTTTTTAACTCGTCCAATATGTTATCGGGATTAATCTTCTGACCAAGTTTCATGAAAATCGGACAGTTAATGTGGCCTCTAGAGTGTTAACACGATTTTTCTATAGCCATATAAGGAAAAATGCCCCACCCCTTGCAAGCCATTTTTTCAAGCAAACATAATTATTTACGAACTCATCCAAGATATCATTGAGACCAATCTTCTGACCAAATTTCATGCAGATTGGACAATAAATGTGGCCTCTAGAGTGTTAACAAGGTTTTACTATAGCCATATATAGCCAAATATGAAAAATGCCCCGCCCCTGGTGGCCATGTTTTTTAAGCAACCAAAACCATTTTCGAACTCATCCAAGATATTATTGGGACAAATCTTCTGACCAAGTTTCATAATGACCGGAAAATAAATGTGACCTCTAGAGTGTTAACAAGGTTTTACTATAGCCATTTAAGGAAAATAGCCCCGCCCCCATGGTTGCCATGTTTTTCAACCAACCGGCATCATGTTTGAACTCGTCCAAGATATAACTGGGATGAATCTTCTCACCGAGTTTCATGAAGATCGTACTAAATATCTGGCCTCTAGAGTGTTAACAAGATTTTACTATAGCCTTATATAGCCATATAAGGAAAATGCCCCGCCTCTTGGCGGCCATGTTTTTCAAGCAAACGTTACCATTTTCGAACTCAGCAAAGATATCATTAAGACAAATCTTCTGACCATATTTCATCAAGATTGAACAATAAATGTGGCCTCTAGAGTGTTAACAAGGTTTTACTATAGCCATATAAGGGAAAATGCCCCACCCCCTGGCGGCCATGTTTTTCAACCAACCGGCATCATTTTCGAACTCGTCCAAGAAATTATTGGGATGAATCTTCTGACCAAGTTTCATGAAGATTGGACAATAAATGTGGCCTCTAGAGTGTTAACAAGATTTTAATATAGCCATTTATAGCCATATAAGGAAAAATGCCCCGCCCCTTGGCAGCCACGTTTTTTAAGCAAAGGTTACCATTTTTGAACTCATCCAAGATATCAGTGGGACAAATCTTCTGAGCCAGTTTCATGAAGATCGAAAAATAAATGTGGCCTCTAGAGTGTAAACAAGGTTTTACTATAGCCATATAAGGAAAAATGCCATGCCCCCTGGCGGCCATGTATTTCAACCAACCGGCATCATTTTTGAACTCGTCCAAGATATTATTGAGATGAATCTTCTGACCAAGTTTTATGAATATCAGACAATAAATGCGGCCTCTAGAGTGTTAACAAGGTTTTACTATAGCCATATAAGGAAAAATGCCCTGCCCCTTGGCAGCCATGTTTTTTCAAGAAAACGTAACCATTTTCAAACTCATCCAAGATATCATTGAAACCAATCTTCTGACCAAATTTCATGAAGATTGGACAATAAATGTGGCCTCTAGAGTGTTAACAAGGCAAATGTTGACGCTGCACAACGCACGTCGGACGACGGACAAAAAGCGATCACAAAAGCTCACCATGAGCACGTTGTGCTCAGGTGAGCTAAAAATGGTTCAGTGAAAGACTTGCTAAGGGCAAATAAAACCAAAAGGAAATTAAAAGAAGCAAAGTCGTATTTAATGTATCCAATGTTGAAGGGTAAAGTCAGTGTAGTAGTATTTTCTATGCTTCGTTAGGGAACATTAATGACAGCACCAGGAGCACCTTTGCACATATTGTTTGGTTGATGGACGAACTTGGAAGGAATAGAAGCGGGTATTTACTATAGACATATGTTGACAAATACTCCACAAGACTTGTTGGTGATAAACGATTGAGAATAGACATTGCCACAATTCAGGTAGAACTTAAGAGAGGGGAAGTCAAATAATTGAAATGGATCCCTGGCTCTTTACAATTGGCCAACGTGATGACCAAACAGGGGGCTGCCAGTTTCACATTGCTGAAAGTCCTACAATCAGGAAAAATGACTGATCAAATTGTGAAATTAGCCATGGAGAAATAAAATGGTTAACGCGATTTCAGGACGATAAAACTTTTGATAGATAACATAGACTTGTGATCAGAATGATAACTTTAAAAACTAGAATCAGAGTATGTTAACTTTGAGATCATTTGAAAATTCATAGAGATTTTCTGTTACATTATAAAAGATAATTTTATATCTTGTTAAAAGTTACTTTATTTTTCATTTTTGTTATAAATTAATTCATGTTGATATTTTTAAGTTGTTATTCTTAGATCTTTCATTTAAAGAAAAAAAAAGATTAAGTATAATTAATGTTAAATTTGTAAAGTTCAATTTATTATTTACAATGTAAGCGGAAGTACTCCTCCAGTCTTGTGAATGTAAGGGAGACAATTGTTGTTATGTAAAAGAGCACATGTTGGTTGACTATTAAAGGAAAGAACATTGATCAGTGTTTTATTAGATTTAACAGTGTGCACTCTGCAGTATTAACAGTGTGAATTCGGCAGTAGTAACAGTGTGCACACAGCAGTAGTAACAATGTGCACACAGCAGTAGTAAAAGTGTGCACTCAGCAGTATTAAAAGAGTGCACTCAGCAGTATTAACAGTGTGCACTCGACAGTATTAACAGTGTGCACTCGGCAGTATTAACAGTGTGCACTCGGCAGTATTAACAGTGTGCACTCAGCCGTATTAACAGTGTGCACTCTGCAGTACTAACAGTGTGTACACAGCAGTAGTAACAGTGTGCACTCTGCAGTACTAACAGTGTGAATTCGCAAGTAGTAATTGAGTCATGTCACACTCTATTTTAGCATTCTTCATTATCCAGCTTCCTCTTTTTCTCTTGGAAACTTTGTCCTGAAGAATCGCGCTGATCAATAACTGCTTGGCGACTGTGTTCTAAAGAATCGCGCTGATCAATAACTGCTTGAACAATATCATCCACCTCAGCCATGGCACCACTTCCTGAAACATTAACAGCAGTAATGAGTCGTGCTCTGTGAAAAAGTGGTTCAATGCATGTGCGTAAAGTGTTGTCCCAGATTAGCCTGTGCTAATCAGGGATGACACTTTCCGCCTGAACTGAATTTTTGCTAAGAAGAGACTTTCTTTAAACGAAAAATATCATAAAAGTGGAAAATTTCGTCCCTGATTAGTCTGTTTGGACTGCAAAGGCTAATCTGGACCGACACTGTATGCAAATGCAATTAACCCCTTTTCACAGAGCACGGCCCATTTGTTTTGAAAGTGGGGCTTTTTGACTGATTTTATCATGAGGCAATATTGAGGAAATATTTTGACATATTGCTTATTGTGCATTTGCTAACTTTTCCCGCAATTAGATTCTAAAATTACAAATGGATCTTTTGTCTTTAGATTGTTTGCAAATAGAGTTTATCAGTGTAGACAAAAAGACGCACGAACAATTCAAATGTTGTATTTTTTATTCATGATTTTCCATTTCATTTCAGTTTTACCAGCAGTTTTTTTAACTTGAAACATACCACGCAAGAGCTTTTTTGTTTCCAAAATTCAGTTCTTTAAATTGTAGAAAACAGATGTAATTACAATTTTAATTTGTGTTTGTTCAGGATATTACATGTCATAACAGTTTTACTAATTAGTTTTATAATACATTATTAAACTATTGAAATGTTCCCTTCAAATGTTTAAAACAAATACTTTCCGTTTAAAAACCTTAATCAATAATAACATCAATAAAGCTCTTGGAATTAATTTAATTTGATTAATTGTGTTGTCTTGCTACACAGACGGTTCTATCGGTAAACATTTATTTTATAATAAACTGTAACCTACAATCTCTTTTTAATAAAAATACACTTCATAATTTAATAATAAACCGTATGTTGAGATAATTCACGTGGAAACATTTAGAAAAAAGAAGACATCATCTCTATGATTTAAACTAATAAACTGATAATCCTATTCTATCCTACATGTTTTGTTTTGGGTGCGAGTTGACTTCAATAAATAAGAGATCACAAAAAACACGTACAAGATAACCAAAATAAGTATGTGTTGACCAAGGTTTGAATTGCCTTAGATACAAGTTGACCGGCACCCTTTTTATTCTGGTATTATGAACAACACAAAATGTATTAACTAACCGACCAAATAATGATGCTTAGTAAACCAAGTAGACAGCAAAATAACCCAAATGTGGTTTTATCTGACATTTGTGGCTAGATTATCACTGACCTGCACTATTATCAAAAGAGTTTGACATGTTTCTATATGATGCTGCACTTCTTATTTCCAGGAGCCTAAACTGTTTGTATAATAGGTCCCCATTCATGTCAATATGTCAAATTTCCTGAGTTTGAGAAATGATTCTAATTCCTTGATCCATAGCAGTTACTCATAATACCAATTTCCCAGAGCTCCAGATAAGGGTCGTATTTTCGTATTTACGAATTATTTTCAAGTCCGTTACGTATTTATTTTAAAATCTTGTCGTACCATTAAGAATTACAAAATCAAGTTACGAATATTATTTTTACATCGGTTCGTATCGATTTTTATTGAGTTCTTTTCCCGTATTAAAGATCTTTGAGTTGTTTATTTAGAATGGTTATCGGGTTTGTTTAACAAAGCGCACTTTTTCTAATAAAAGCGGCGTATACAGTCTATCTGTCAAAAACAATGGCTGCGCCCAGAGAGCGTCCTAAAAAACTGCAAAGCGTCCAAAAACACAATTTTAACATATTGTACGCAAAGTGAGCCGAAGTTAAATGTTTAGAAAGACATTATAGAAAAGATCTTATACGATGCTGTATGTTCAGTTTCCGACACAGTCGGAAAAGCTAAACAAAAAACGCGACACGACGGGTCCAAACTTAAACACAAAAAAACAACATTGAACGAGTGGAAGGGACAAGTCCCGTGGCTAATTGTTGAAAAGATTAAAGGAGAGACCCGTTTTAATTGTGAAATATGTAAACATTCATCTAAGGCATGCAATCTAAGCACAGTTTGGGCATATGAAGGTATTTGAAAAATAAAATTGTATAATACTAAAAAGACACTGTTGAACTCGTATAAATAAAGTTGCTAGTATGTTTATTTTGATTTTTTTTCATGAAAATAACCATTATTATTTATTTTTAGGTCATTTATAAAAAATAAGAATTATTTTCCAAAACTTAGTAGTAACGTTAAGAATAAAATTTCAGAGTTAAGAATTCTTTTTGAAAATCTGGTAGTAATTTAAGAATTTCACAAAACCTTATCTGGAGCTCTGAATTTCCCCTGTTTTTGTTTTTTAAGGGATGAGAATGTGGTGTGATTATGTATCAGAGAAAGGAAACTATTCAATACATACATGTTCACTCACAGTTGAAAGTGTTCCATGAATATAATATCCAATAATTTCAAATTACCCAAATTGGTGAAAGAAAGTCCATATGCATACAATTTTTTGTTCGAATCAATCTACTAAGTAAATGTGCTACAATAAAATTAAGTTCAGCAACCACTAGTGTTGTGAATCGTGATGAATCGTATTAACCTGTATACCTTTGTCTCCACACATCAGTGTCTTCTCCACTACGGGGATGTAGATGTAGCCCCACCCTGTCAGACGCCCCACCTGCTCCCTTGTAATGGGGTGATCCCACATGTGGGTGTTCATTGCAGGAGCAAACAGGAGGGGCTTGCTCAAGTCCCAGGCTCGAGCAACACAGGTCTGATGGTAGAGGAACAAAAACAGTTGACAAGTTTTAAGATTACATGTACACATTTTAAACAGAGTTTGGGGTTGAGATTGTATGTCATGTCGCTTTTTTCATGCTCAAACCTTGAAATTTAATTTGAAAATAAAAGAAACATAGATGAATGAGCTGCTTTCATGTCAACAATAGAGCAGGCTCAGCATATGGGTCGCATAACATGTGGTGTACAGGGATAGGTATTCATAAAAGTTAAATTTTACTTAAATGTACAAAAACTGAATGATTACGCACAGTTCATTGTTAAGTCTGACGTTTGTGAATAATATATAATATTTTTTTATAAAGCGACTGAAGGTAAATTAATGACTGATATCCTTATATATATATATGATTAGCAGTGAGTTTTATTCATACCACTAGATTATCACAGATTCCAGTGCATATCTTTGCCATTGTGTTAGCACCAAGGGGAGCAATCAGTAGCAGATCTGCCCATCTCCGCAAATCAATATGCAGCACTGGGTCGCCTCTCTTGGACCAGCTCTGTAAAAACACCAGTCTCATTCTGAAAAAACTGGGCATTGTGCATGTGCCTAAAGTGTTGTCATGTGCCTAAAGTGTTGTCATGTGCCTAAAGTGTTGTCATGTGCCTAAAGTGTTGTCCAACATTTGCCTGAGCAGTCTGCACAGGCTTAACAGGGATGACACATTCCTTATTATTGAACTGAGCAGTCTGCACAGGCTTTAAAGGGATGACACATTCCTTATTATTGAACTGAGCAGTCTGTACAGGCTTAAAGGGATGACACATTCCTTATTATTGAACTTTTTGTTTAAAGATAGTCTCTTCTTAGTCAAGGCATGTAAAGACAAACAAGAGACAAAATTGTCACAAAACCAGGTTTTCATTGTGAAAAAAAAATCTGATAAAGGGAGAAAACTCAAACTGAACTTTTGAAATGACCAAAAAAAATTAACCCCCTTTGTAAGTTTTTTTTTTTTTAAATCTATTTTTAGTCGAGGCGACCTTGACATTGGAGATATTGACGTGATTCTTTCGTTGGACACACCGTCCCATGATGGTGAACAAATGTGCCAAATGATTTTAAAATCTCACAATGAATGACATAGTTATGGCCAGGACAAGCTCATTTATGGCCATTTTTGACCTTTGAACTCAAAGTGTGACCTTGACCTTGGAGATATCGACGTAATTATTTCGCGCGACACACCGTCCAATGATGGTGAACAAATGTGCCAAATGATTTTAAAATCTGACGATGAACGACATAGTTATGGCTCGGACAAGCTCATTTATGGCCATTTTTGACCTTTGAACTCAAAGTGTGACCTTGACCTTGGAGATATCGACGTAATTATTTCGCGCGACACACCGTCCAATGATGGTGAACAAATGTGCCAAATGATTTTAAAATCTGACAATGAACGACATAGTTATGGCCCGGACAAGCTTATTCCGCCAGACCGCCAGCCAGCCCGCCAGCCAGCCAGCCAGCCAGCCCGCCCGCATTCGCCAATCTAATAACCAGTTTTTTCCTTCGGAAAACCTGGTTAAAAATCGTAAAGGACATGAGGTCTGGTAACTTTTTAAATATACATGATCTCACCAGATTCTGCCAGACTTCATTCTCTTTTATTCAAACCAGAGAAAATACCTTTTATTTAGTTTATCTCTTTCATATTTGTGTAACAATTTTTTTAACAATTTCAAATGCAGTAAAATGATCACTTCATTTAGCCTTGTTCTTTCATAACTGTATGTATTAACATATATGGTAAAACTTGCAACTAACAGTGAGGAAAGCTTTGTTGTTGTTTTTACAAATAACAAGTATACCTAAACAGCAATATAAAATCCTTTAGAAAGGTTAACTTTACAGCTGTTTAAATGCTTACTTGCGCATCATATGTAAACAATGTCAAGAAAAGGAAGAATACAGTCAATATTTTGTGTACAGATTCTAAACTGTGTTTTCATTTCTAAAAAAAACAAAACAGTTACAGCTTTTGTCAGACACAAAGAGCACCAATTTCGGAAAAGATACCAGACTTCAAGAGATTTAATCGGAAATGTACCAGATCCGACATGTTTTGCATGGGTTTTCTTAGTAAAAATCCAGTAAAGGTAGAAGCTTATCAGGGATAACACTTAAAACACATGAGTTAAGCCATATTTTCTCACAATCATGCTAAAACACTTGGAAAATACTGAACAGTCCATATTTCTAAGTAAAATATTATCCGTTAGCTATATTGATTAATTAATTGTAATTTGTGTTTATTAAGACTATCATACTATAAAATAAATTTGATTTATGCAAATATAAACAAGAGCTGTGTTTGTGAAACACAATGCCCCCTTCTGCGCCGCTTTGAAGCCATACTTTGACCTTTGACCTTGAAGGATGACCTTGACTTTTCACATGCATGACATATATCAAGTTGATATGTTCAATATTGCAAAAGTTATGACCAAGGTTAAAGTTTGTGACACATACAATGACAGACAGACAGACAGACCGACAGACCGACAGACAGACAGACAGACAGACAGACAGACAAGCCAAGACAAGACAGACAGACAGACAGACAGACAGACAGACAGACAGACAGACAGACAGACAGACAGACAGACAGACAGACAGACAGACAGACAGACAGACAGACAGACAGACAGACAGACAGACAGACAGACAGGCAGGCAGACAGTGACAGACAGACAGGCCAAAAAGAATATACCCCCAATCATTTTAGGGAGCATAAAATCAATATCTCATTACTTTTAATTGCAAAACAAATATTTCAATATCCCTATTCATTTCTAAAAAAAACGATTAAATGATCTTCAATTGCAACACAATAAATAACCCAATTGATATGTTACTCCTGTCGCTATAAAAAGCAAATGACAACATGACAATTGTATGTTATACCTTCCATTCATCAGCATCTTCAATGACTGGTACAGGAAAAGTTGTCAAATCAAGGAAGTGCTTTGCATGTTCAGTTGCAATGGTTTTAACACTGATCTGTAACAAAAGAACATGTGCTCTAATATATAATAATAATTTACTTCTTAAGAAGTCTTTAAAATTCTAAAACACACTTGTGCTTTAATATCAACATTTCTAATTAATAAAATGTCCTATATGCATATGTGTGTGTTAACATATTAGAAATTGACACAGAAGTATGCCTAAGACGTTGCTTATAGAAAAGTGATAATGGAACAAGTCCAGACAAAAGGGATTTTTGACCACTCAGGACAAAGTGTGTCAATGAACACGGAAGAACCAAAAAAACAACAAATTAATATATTGATCTTATGTTGTGTTTTTTTGTTTGATATATTTTTATAAGAATAGCATGTTAAATTTATAGCATATTCAATACAATTAATGTCCAGTTCAATCTCAATCAGTCTTGATGTTATTTCACTGCACAAGAAATGCTAGCATGACCATCATTTTTACCTATCCATAAAGGAAAATACATAAAAGCAAAAACAAACACCCTGAAATGCAACATCATTTTATATACATAGTTTTATGATCTAGCTATGATCAGTATAAGACATTAAATAATTGATTTCAAATACAAATTCCTTACACTTAAAAAAAAATGTTTTTTTTTGGTGAGAAAATATTAGAAACACAAAAATGAAGACAGAAGTAGCATGGTATAAGAATAAGGTGTAGGATAATTACAAGAAGAGTAAGTCTATGTGTAATATCATCGTGCAAATGGGATGAGCACTCAATATAAACATTTTAATTCCAGTTTTACAACTATGAGGGTCACCCATGCGTTAAAAATGATAGTGATAACATCGCCATTTATGATTGGTAGCTGGGGAATTTCGATACTTTTACTCTTGTAAAAATTGGCACTGAATTTGCGGTCAGAGACTCAGACGAGAGCCGACCTAGCATTTTTACGAGTTCGAGAACTGTTTTCTTGTAGTTTATGTTAGCAAGTAGCCGTTCGTGGTCATTTTTTGTCACGAGGCAACCTTTCTCAACAAAATGGTACATAGTCTATAAAACTTTACTACCTTTTAGGCACTTAATGGCTTAAAAATGTTGATGTACGTAATTTTCCTGTGTCAAGAGATACCTCTTGTATATCATGTATATTATATAAGATTTTGTTTTTGTCAAAATGATGAAAAATGTTGTTTAATGACATATTGATAGTGTTAAAGTGACTTGGCAGTGGGTTCAACACCTGTGCTTCTTACCAGAGACACCTTTATTTTCAGGTAAGTATTATCTGTTTTACTTTAATAATTAGTGTTACAAATGGATTTGCAGCTAATTAAGCTTCTAAAATGAATTGGTACCGGAATGATGCTAGAGGAAAACATAAATTTATTATATAACTCATTTTGATAATTTAATTTCAAAACAACTCATCATACTGCTGAACATAAATTCTTCAACCGAAAACACTATCCGAAAAATAGTTCAATGACGGACTTCGTAAATAGAAAATGAAATTTCTCGGATAATGGGAAATTGTGTCTGACACCTTATTTGTTAGAAGCTTGGAAACAAGTTCTGAAGCCTTTATGCAAGCTACACTCCCAGTTAAACACAACAACACTTTAAACTGTGTATCGGTATCGTTGACACTAGGAGGACAAATATCCTCAGACATTGTTTACAAAAACACCGGCTGTCAAAGTCGATCACATTGCACTATTTTATCTTATATATTTTCGGATGACCACATCAAAGTCGACGTCCATGAAAATCCTTTTTTTTGTTGAATTAATTTACATGGAACACAAGTCATTTCTCAAACAAGTTCTTTATCGCATCAGAACGAGTTTTTGCTCTGGTGTTTATAGTACAAAAGGAGATTATCTTTGATTAACTATAATAATAAATATTATTTATGAAATACACCTACATGTAATTAGTAACATATGATTTTTTTTCTTTCCATTTGATGCTTCTTAGAAAATCATTTAACGAAAAACTACTTCTGTTATTTTCAGATCGCCCCTATACCCGTATGGTCTGTACAGTGGGTCGTGGATAAGTAACACAGAAAGAAAATCTTATCGCGTGTTATAATACGTGGTAAACAGCAGACTATTTCGTTGTTTTCAAATATCTTCGAACACACGCGAAATGATTTGTTACATTTTCAGAAATATAGAATATTATTTTGTCCATGCTTTCCGAAGTTCAAATAAATGAGGACTTTTTTTCATCACTGAGGCTGTACCCTATTTAAACAGGCTCACAAACCTTTCTTGGTGTATACAAGTTAGATAGATAGATTTATTTCGGCAAGGAATGCATACAAGGGCATTTACAACATGTACAAAATATAAAATATAACATACATGAAAATAAATATACCATTACATACATACCAACAAACACATTTCAAACACATTTCTACGACGTCTGTTTAAAAACACACACTCATACTTCGGTAGCATTACTATGGCTCTATGTTAATACAGAGATCTTGTATCAAACAGCCTTTATGTTACTATTGATCAACGTTGAAAGCGAGAAATTATATGCAAAATAATTATTTGCACATGAAACTGGTCTTGCTAGAAAACGTGTACTCAGTTAAGTTGACTAAGAATTAAACCAGTGTCCGACAAATTTCTTATTTTTCAGGTAGCCCACTGGGCTACCAATAAAAATATTTGGTAGCCCATAAAATTTTCCTACAAAGTGATAAGAGGCAGGTTCTCATCTTTATTTTATTTCTTCATTTACATAAACATTATATGTATACATACATATACATAATACAGCAAGTAGTCTGATGTCCACAGTCAATATCGTAAATTAATGTTACAGTACAGGCACCGTGTACTTAAATGTAAATGTACCAAAGAAAATCATATACTACATGTAGATATTACATGTATGTGCACATGTATGTGTATTTAAATTCGGACAGCACTTTAAGTCGGTAACGTAAATAAAGCGTTTAGATGATCAATACGATTGGCTCATATGGTGTTAATCAATGCAATTGCCCTTTTTAACAACACACACCGAGTTTCAAGAAATCAAGAGTATTAAATCATTTTATTTACTTGTGTCCGACTTAAGTCCTGTCCGAATTTACGTATTGCATCCGTATGTTACGACACTTGTGTGCAGTCAGTATACAATACAATAATTGTTTCAATAATGAAGAAACTGATACAGCGTAACGGTAACGATACAGCGTGTTTACATTATATTTTATTAAGAGGAAATGTCAATGCCAAATAATTCGCGAGATACCCCAGTCCTTTAGTTGAAATTCACAACGAAACTTTTAATGGAAATTAAATGATCTCAATTTTGTACCCGCTACGAAATTTTTATTTACAAATAAAAACACCCACGCCAATTTTCGCGCGCTTTTTATCTGGACAAAGAAATTCATTTATTAACTGTAGAATTTTGTAACCTTAAATAGCTGTACACAACGCGTGCAAACCGTGGCAGGTGATATACGCATGTTGCAATACAACGGCCCTGATTGGTAGCTTATTTCATCATATCTTTAAATAGACCCATATGCCGAAATTCATTTGACACTTTAAAAATTTCAAACGTTTGTGTTTATGACTCTTATCGTCTTTATTACCCACCCATAATTTGGTTTTAAAAATATAAATCGGGCATATATGGGAATAATGATTAACAGTCGATTAATCCAATTATTAATTGACTATGCAAACTAATTAGCAGGCGTTAACCACGTTCACACCGTTGTTATTAATATTCATTTCGGTTTCGTACAGTTTTGAAAAATCCGCTATGGTTTTTATTTATTTAATGTTTGGCATCCTTGGATATTTAACGACATCAAAAACGTTGTCGCTATTACTCATTGTTGCGGTTAACAAAGAATTCCAAACTGCGAAATGATGTTGCATCATGTGCGCCAACTATCTAACCGGCTCTCATGATATTATTAGCAGATGATAAATGTTGATTCTGATTGGATGATTATAATACATTGTTACTGTTTACGACATTACCACAAGTGATCGGTGACTGAATAGATAATTGATTGCACTTTGTTATCGGATTATGAGCAATACACAGTGTACAAACACATGGTCAGCGTGTTTATTCTACGTATGTCTGTCAATTAACCGGGCTACCGCTCTTATAGATTTACAGTAGCCCGGCGGGCGTCAGCTGGAAAATTTCAGTAGCCCGATGAAAAATTTTGGTAGCCCCCGGGCTCCGGGCAATGGATTTGTCGGACACTGATTAAACGCTGAACACAATTTGAAATATTATTGAAAATGGTTAATCTGTATCTGTGTTGTAATTAGCTGATTCGTTCTTTAATGTTCAGAGTGTGGGCGGACAAGCCGCGGGTTTCAGGTCTGATTCTTTCTTCAAAACTATCTACTAACTCGCCTATTGCATGCACATTAAACGGTGTACATGATACTATAAGTGCCCAAAACCAGCACTTAGATGCACATGGTATTTAAGATTTATATAAAGACGAACATATATACATTGTTCAGCCACGACCTGCGGCTTGCTATCATTGTATTGGATGCAACACGGAAAGGGGCAAACAGGACGGAAATGCAGCCAGCATTACCTTTGTCGAAGCGTAATAATTGAACATTCTCGTTGCAGTCATTGTAAATGTATACCTGTACCACGCTGTAATATCTATAAGCACAATTGACGCCATACAACCCAGGTATCTACATGTTAGGTATCTTTCACCATGTACTGTTAGCAACCCGCTTCCAGATAACAACAAAAGACAAAGCTAAAGGTGCACATATTAACCTATTTATGCATAGCGTCTAGAAAAAAAGGCCACGGCAAACAGCGCAAACCCATATGAGACGCCGCATCATGCGGCGTCTCATCAGGGTTTACGCTGTTTGATTAAAGGAATTTCTGTAAGAAATATTCTAAATATAGAAATAAATATGCTAGACATCCCTAATTTTGGAAATAAATTGTTTTAATTTAGAAGGATGGGAGAGTCCACTAGGCATAAATGGGTTCAAGACGCGATGACAGAGAGAGAGAGAGAGAGAGAGAGAGAGAGAGAGAGAGAGAGAGAGAGCAAGAATGAACATCATCCAGTCAGATACAGTTCTTTTCTTTTTACAGAAATGAAAACTAATTACTTTAACGTATCATGGCCGTCCGAGTGCAAGTGCAACACATACAATAACTTTCAAGCATGTCTGAGACGATTAGATCACCGCAAGAAACAAAGTGTGCTGTGTTTTTTGAAAGCAACCAAACATCGGCGTTCTATCCCCGCTTACTTAAATCCAAAAGTACATTATAGTATTTGCATACTTAATACATATTACGTTAGTTTCATTGGATCATTACTCATTGTTTTCTTCAGAATTGTTTTACCTTGATTTTTTGTAAAATTACGCGGCTAATTATATAAGAACATGTGCCATTAACGTTCTCTATGACCGATGTTTGATAACTAATTATTTAAAATTGCATCATCTAAATGTGCGAAAGCCCTCTTTCCAATTATACCATTAAAATATTCTTACATTTATGAGTATAGTTTCATTTATCACAATTAAAAAAGCTACTTGCAATTAAAATCTTACATGTATAACCCAGTAAAAATCTAACATGTTAAACCCAGCAGTGACGTGTAACCCTTTTATATTTCACAATGCATTTTGTTCGAGTGTGTCCTTTTTATCTGATATTATATGTCAAAATAAATGTTATGAGAAATACATTTATTTACATAAATGATTGATTCACTCCGTACTGCGTCAAATTCAAAGATAATAAATAAATAGAATTTGAGTGCATATATGACCCACGATACACCAAGTTACAAAAAAAACAGTTTTTTTTATTTACACCCTCCTTTAGATCATATACTCTGAATATGTGCTTGTGATCTTTTTGAAAGTGGTTGCATTTCTCTTTAAAAATAGACGCGTGGCTACATATTATAAGTCAACGCTTAATTTATATTCTCGCTTGAAAGAAAAAGAAATAAAACTTAAGAATATATGTTGTGCGTCACTGTTCTCTTCTTTGTGTCGAACATATTTTCTGCCAAGACGGCCTTTTGTTTGCTGTAAAAAAGAACATTTTAATTATATTAAATGACGATATTTTCTAAGCATTTTTTAATATTAAATCATTCACGAGTGAAACAGGAAACGTTTTATATTATATGCGCGTTGTAAAATTGGACTTGCTAATATCAAATATAGAACACTTTTATTGATTTAATTGATTGCCTTTATTAATGTTCTATTTTAAGTTCAGTTGCTCTAGGACAATGCATTAGCAGATGAGCTGATATTGACTGCCATTGATTTACTGTAATTATGCACCAAAGTTTGTTTGTGCATGTGTGCAGAAAACCGCTTGATCGCGATGTTGCTGTTATCTTAAATGAAAACGTTTGACAAATTGCATATTATGTAAATTCTGAACAATCGATACATGTACCATTGAACGATTTCGTACTGTTTTTGTTTGTTAAGCATTGAATTATATTAGGATGCTTGTGGTCTATTTGATTCATATTGAAAATATAAAATATATGATTTTTTAAATTATTATATGAGTGCAAAATTTAAGTATTCAGAATTACTTGACTTAATTATTTTAAATTATAAAAAGTTTGGGGAATAGATTACTGCCTCAACACACCATATCTCTGAGAATGTAATTTATATGTGAAAAACAATATGGACGTTGATTAATGTAAATATGTAACAACATAATTAAAACTTATTGATGTACAGGCGGAGAATTTATTTATCAAATATAAAGTAAATTCTTACATGCTGGTTTGAGTGTGCTATTGAAATAAACAAGGGTTCAAAAAGCAGTAACTTGTCATCAATGTGTACTTTTGGGGAATACTTCCGTAAGGCTTAATTGATAAATTGCGTCTGCTGTCAACTTAAGTATGTGGCTATAATAGGGGGAGGGATATTGTTTTGGCGGTACCCGTCCGTCCGGAGCCATATTTTGGAAGTGCTTTGGCGGATTTCATTGAAACTTGGTATGAATATATATATGGATAAGAGGATGATGCTCGCCAAATGGAATTGTACACCATCGATTAATAACGGAGATATGGCCCTTAGTATATTGAAAAAATGCTTTTTAGTATAAGCTTAGAGCTTTATCTCCATTAACACATGAGTCAGAGCCATGCAATTTGCCATAGTTGTTCTCAATCATCTAAGTATGCTTCACATTCAACACCCATCATCCTTAGGGCTAAGGTCATGGCCCTTTGTATCAAGAAAAAAAAAACTTTTTAATATAAGCTTAGAGCTTTATCTCCATTAACACATGAGCCAGAGCAATGAAACTTGCCTTAGTTGTTTACAATCATCTTGGAGTGCTTCACATTCAACACCCATTATCCTAGGGGCTAAGGTTAAGGTCACACATTGAGGTCAAACATCCCAATTTTGATGAATTATTATTATTTAGTCATTCCTTTAAAATTCATTAAGGGATACTGTAATAACTGTCCACAATTGTTCTCCATTATCTAGCAGAGTGTCAAAAATAAGATCCAGGTTGCTAGGGTCATGGTCAAAGTCACGCACGAAAGCCAAAATCACACATTTTGATTATGTATGCCTTATTTGGTAAGGATTCTACCATACTAAAATGGATTCTCAAATGTCCTGATGGAATTGTTTACAATTATCAGGCAGTGCAAGACCTATGTGTTTTTGACCAAAGTCAATGTCACACATCGAATGTCATACATTTGATGAAATATTTATTATTAAGCCATTATTTTAATATGCATCAATGGATTCTGTAATAACCTTCCATCGTCTTCTCCATCTTCTTCCTTGCTGTGTGTCATACGTAATATTCATGTCTAGGGTTAAGGTCAAGGTTCATGTCAAGGGTTAAGGTCAACGTCACACAATATACTTCATGTAAGGTCATACGATTCACATCAAGGGTCAATGTTACACAAATGCTTCATGTAAGGTCGTACGCTAAAGCCCTAGACATTTGTTTCCAGAATTATGTGTACATTTTGTTATTAGAAACTACAGGTAAGGGATTGTGTGCTCCAACAACGGAGAGCATATAGTCACTGACTTGTCTGTCCTTCCATCTCTCATAATTTTATCTGGAGGAGCATATTGCTTTGGCGTTGTCCATCCGTCCTTTTATCTGGATGAGATTTTTTTGGCGTTGCTCATCCGTTTGGAAAACTTTCGTGTCCAGAGGTATATTGTGAAACTGCTTTCGTGCATTTCAATGAAACTTGGTGTGAGTGTATATAAAGATAAGCGCATGATGAACATGAAATTTGTTGGACACCACCTTTTAATGCAGAATAATCACCCTTTGTTCCTTAAAGACTTTTTTTTCTGAGCTTTTTTCAATACTTTTTAGGTATATTGAATTGAAACTTGGATATGTTTGGCGTTGTCTATCCGTTCTTCCAACCAGAACACTTTTGTGTCCAAAAGCCAATTGTGGAACTGCAAATAATTGTTCTTAGTTGTTTTGTTGGGTAAAATAAAAGAAATGTAGACCATTTATAAAAACGCATTTTGAAACAAATTCTGAGACGAAATACAACAGGAAAGCGTTACGATTTTTCTGTGTGAGTAATTTGTTTGTTAACCAAGTCGAAGAATTGACATTCGTATATTGTACATGGCTCTACATTGGTCTTTGGTTTGTTTTGCGAAGCACCTCCGGTGATAAAATGCAACTTTTTACGATATTTAGTTCAGAATAATTATACACATGCTTACAGGAACAAACAAAACAACCATGTTTGTAACAAATATGAACCGACTGAAAAATAAAACATATTCATGTGTACGAACTTAAAAAGGAATTGTCATTTTTTTATATGGAATGAAGATATCTTAAACTGGTGAATGTTCAAACCTAGTTTCCGATTTCATTTCAAATAATGATTTATTTTTCAGGGTGTATATTGCAAAAAGCATCGATTGTAAGAATAATATTTTCAAGATGATGCAGTGACAACATTTATCAACATTTAATTTTAGCAGTTGTCATTTCAAATGATTTTGTAAATCTGATTTTAGTTTTTAGTTGTGAGCTCACATGATGTGGGCGTTCAGCATGAAATACACACACATACTACATAAGTAGTTTATTTATTGATTTACGAACAAACCCGTGGGTCAATAATCGATCATACAATGACGATTCATAAAAGTATGTAGCGCATCGACATCATTTTTTATTTTATAAAGAAAATTGTAACCAATGAACTATTTACCGATGCTTAACATTTTATTAGTCGAGCATGCACACTAATCAATTGTAATGTTTTACACTTGTTTCTAGAGCAACCACTTCTTTTAGCTTAGTAAGCTTGGTTCGATCGATTGTTTTATAGACTTGAGATACGACTGGTGGATAGAAACAGTTTTTTTCACCGCGGTTGATCAGCAGAACGTATTGCAAACATCTGATCTGTTATATGAGCTACAAATGAGTCGCGTTCTGGGAAAACAGGCTAATCAGGGGCGACACTTTCCGCTTTTATGGTATTTTCGTTTAAAGGAAGTCTCTTCTACACGAAAATCCCGTTAAGGCGGAAAGTGCCGTCCCTGATTAGCCTGTGTAGACTGCACAGGCTTATCTGGGATGACACTTTACGCACATGCATTATGCCCAGTTTTCTCAGAACGCGGCTCAAATATAGCTCTCGATTGATAGGCAGGAAGAAGTACATATCCATATTAGAAAAATTTCAATGTTACTCGGGAAAGAGGACTCCATTCTTGATAGTTTAAAATGTGGTAATTATTATACAATTTAATGTTCACAGGCTCTATGATAGTGTCAGCAGATTTTGTAACATTTCTATTGTATGCGCTTTATGAATTATTTTTAATTACATGAAATCCTTTAAAAAACTACACAATACTTGAATAATAGACGGCATATGTTTACGTGCCTGATGTTGTTAATGCAATCGTTGGATGGACACAAACATATCAAATATGCTCAACGAACGTAAAACATATAAAATATGCTCAACGAAGGTAAAACATATAAAATATGCTCAACGGACGTAAAACATATAGAATATGCTCAACGAAATTCAAACATATAGAATACGCTCAACGAAGATAACACATATAGAATACGCTCAACGAAGGTAAAACATATAAAAAAATGCTCAACGAAGGTAAAACATATAGAATATGCTCAACGAAGGTAAAACATATAGAATACGCTCAACGAAGATACAACATATAGAATACGCTCAACGAAGGTAAAACATATAGAGTATGCTCAACAAAGGTAAAACATTTACAATTTTGCGTCACTTTAATTTAAGCAATTAGTTTGCATATACTACAGTACATGATTACAATAATTGAACTTTTCATGCAGCCGTGTTTTTTAGATATTCGGAAATCGATCTCCTAGATGGTTTGAATGTTAATCTTCATTAAGTGTTCTTCAGAAGCACAGACATGCCGGCATGCTATGTAAATGCCTACTGAATATTATATTACTTCAAAGCACATAGAACTGGTTGAAGTTCAAACACAAACAGATCGTTTAAAGTCTCAGTCAATATAAAATTATTCATTAACTGTACGCTTGCATATGAAAGTACTATAATAACTTGATTATCCTTAGGGGCACCAATTGGTATAAACTAGGGATGGCAACAGTTAACCGGTTAACCGGTTATTCGTTTCTTAAGGAGGTTAACCGATTGCACAATTAATATTCGGCTACTCTTTCAGAAAACGCATTTTTGTTGTTGAACGCAATACATTCTCAAATCGTTAGTTTTGTTTTACTTCATTTCACTGTATTGGCTAATCCGCTTATCTGATCGCAAATTATCGGCAATTACCACCCGTGATGCCCCCCCCCCCCCCCCCCAGTGGATCAAAATCGATTAGAGTTGTAAACCATCGAGGTGCAGCGTATTAATGAGCAGGAACACGAGCAATTAGTCAAAATGCTTCATTTATTATTACATCAACACAGATTTTGAGAGAGCGAAAGTAATAAAAGAAAGTTTTTTTCTAACAAGCATCAAATATTATCCCCATTAAGATAAACACGCTTCATTTATTATTTTTTTGACGTAAAACACGCTTTATGTAATATTCCTTGATCAAAAACACTTTTCATGTAGTATGCCATTAGCGAACGGACTAACGCTGAATTTCAAATACCACGCTTTTAAGAATGTTTACGCGTTTCGAAAACAAGAAACCCTGTTGGGAAAACTAAAATGTTCGGGCCAGTGAATTTATAATGAATGATACGTATATTTTATGTTATGTGACTTGTCAAAACGTGACTCATTCTATTTTCATGTAAGGCATTACATGCATTCAAAAGTAATCGTGACCCTAACAATCCTAATTGAACGGCGTCATATGAAAATGGGCCCTATGCCATATGCAGCCAGCGTTGCTCCAGAGCAGCATGCGCAGTCACGCAAGGTTTCGTGGTCTCATTGGCATTTAGTGTAGCACCTGGCAAGACCAAACGAATGCGTTAATTGGTCTGGAGCTACGAATGTCGAATAAGACCCATTTTCGCATGCCGCCGATCAAATAATACGTTTGTGTACTTGAGTATAGCACTGCACTTTCGGTTATCGCAACTTCGAAAGTCAAGTATTAAAAATAAATATAAGTTGCATTTATATATCATCGTGATAGTTCTCCTTTTCCTTTTCCTAATGATCATCAATTTCAGCATTGTCATGATTATCAGCAGTACCAACATCAGCGGCAGTACTAGCGTCAGTGGCATGTCAATGCATTTCAGTATTATTATAACCACAATTGCAGCATACATGTGTGATGAATATCATAATATTGTGTAATTTAAAAAGGGACGTGTTCAAAGATGTTCACATTATTAGAAGTGCGTCATTAAAAGCCTTTACTACCTAGATTTGAACATCGGTGCTACAGAGCTCCGCTATAAAAACAAGGGCACAATTTATAAACGAAAATCAAAGCAAAGGATCTGCTTAACGAAAATCCAGTGTGTGTTGAAATTTCGTACCTGATTAGCCTTTACGGACTGCACAGGATAATCTTGGACGACACTGTACGCACATGCCTGGTTTTCTCACACAACACACGTAATTAGGTTGCAAGACAATCAACAAGACAGAGTATATTTGCATATACATGTAATTGTTTATAAACGTCAAAGACCTATAAAATACATATTTTATAGGTTTTTGTAAACGTTTGCGTTTTTTTGATGTTTTTTATGTGGTCAAAAGACAGTCGATTAACCGGTTAAACTCTCGAATATCGAAAGAGGTTAACCGGTTACGGATTTGCTTAGGTTTGACATCCCTAGTATAAACGTAGTATTTCTTCTCGGTTATTTTCAGAGACACCACTAGGTATCTCGTGCAGGGAAAATTCGGATATAAGATTTTTATATTGCACAAATTTCGATAGGATCTTTTTTTAGATTACTAACATGCTTTATGTGGGTTATTCCATTTTGCCAGCATTTGTGACTGGTCTTCTCACCCATTCACAAACACTTGGGCCGTGCTCTGTGAAAAAAGGGTTTAATGCATGTGCGTAAAGTGTCATCCCAGATTTGCCTGTACAGTCCGCACAGGCTAATCAGGGACGACCCTTTCCGCTTTTATGATATTTTCTGTTCGAAGAAAGTCTCTTCTTAGCAAAAATCCAGTTTAGGCGGAAAGTGTCGCCCCTGATAAGCCTCTGCGGACTTCAAAGGATAATCTGTGACGACACTTTACGGACATGCATTGAACCCGCTTTCCAGTGAGCGAGGCTCACTTACTAGTATATTACATATGCTTGCGGCCAACGCGACAACTGATTTATTTAAACGATGCTTGATATTCAGGTAATGTTGCAAAATCTTCAAACATGTTGGTTCTCATTTGTTCTCTTCAGAAACTCTTCATTAATAAATTACTATTGTATAATACGATAATTAGCTTTTTCGTATGGTTTAATCTAAGATCTGTTTTGATTTATATTTTCTTTGTTATACGTGTTCCATTTGGATTGTTTATATTGGATTGTCAACACCTTAACATTACTTTCGCGTTAGGACACACACTTGCAATTACGCTTACATGACACTCTTTGTTATCAAAAAACTCTTGTTCAAATGTAAAAGGTTGTATAAAGTCATTGATAAATATTTTAGCCAGTTATTTGTTACGTGAAATTCCATATATTTTACTTTATCTTGTCACATGCCTTTAAATCAGCCCGATAACCAGGTAACCTAAAATACCCAAAAGATATTACTACTAGGCTAGATGAACACGTGACCTCGAATATCCGTCAGTTGCTCTCCGCGCATGCGCACGCCTGTACTATTTTCTATTAATAAAATATACTTGTTTTCAATATAAAAAAAAAACAACAAAATACATGTAAAGCACTGTTTGTTTAAACATTATTATTTTAACAGCATAATTTTGTCTTTGTGTATTGAATTAATAACGATTGACTCGATTTCTGTGTTGTTTAACAAGATGGATTATAGCCCAAGCGTTTTGCATGACGTGACGTAACAATGTTTTTGTTCGCGCGTGTTTTTCCCCACAACACAAAATACTCGAAAACTAGATATTTTAGAAACATTTCAACGAATGCGACAGGATAAATAGAATAATAGGTTGGTGACGTGGATGGAGAATGGTTATCTTGCTCGTCGGAGGATCTTATCGGGTGAGCCGAAGATAACTTCATCCGACTTGCCAGATAACCATTCTCCATCCACGTCACCAACCTATTATTCTATATTTATGCTACTAGATATATTTTGACTTAGAGAAGTAAGGCAATTTTTGTGTGTAAATTTACTAATTCCTATTTCTGAATTTATTTGGAATGGTTTTCAGTACCTGTTTAATATATTTATTGATTACTGTAGACGCAATATTATGGGGGTATATTATATAAAATAGTGCAAGATATTATTAATACAGATACCTTTAAAGCGAGTGGTCACTCAATGATAACATTTCTAGCATTAACGTGAACGATGACTCAATGGTGAAACAACATATTTTGTTAAATTGAATTTTATTGATATAAAATACATTGTATTACTTTAGTTTGAACCTATTTATACCTATTGCATAGAAAGTAATTCCTACTTATTTGAAATGCTCTCGAGTCCGTTTCCTGGGCCTAGAACCAGTACTTGGTGTCTATATGGGAGATCGAAAGAGCGCTCCCACAGCGGGGATCGAACCCATGACCTCCCGGTCGCTAGGCGGACACCATATCCATTACACCACGGCGACCTCCACGTGTATTGTATTACTTTAAGAACAATGCTTGAGATTCGTTCATAACGATACGACTGAGTTAGTGAGTAGACAATGTAATAGAAAGAACATTATTTTAAACCTAGAGCGCTCAATGTATTGTGTTTCTTTTTCAATGTGTACAAGTGTTAAATAGTAAGGTCATAAACACTAATTAAATTTCGTTAGATTTTTTTAATTGGACCAGACAAAATCGGGTATTTAAATATGTGTTTGAAAGGCACATTATCAGTGTTCGTCACTAACGGGAGTCCGGTAGTCCGAGACTCGTGGAAATGAGACTTGGACTCCTTGATTTTGTGTCAAGGAAGTCCGTCTGACTCCTTCCAAATCATCCGTGAATTATAAAAAAATCCCTTCGGTTTTTTCTTCGTTTTGCAAAATCAGCATGTCTGCACAAAGAAAATTTTACTCAGAATAGTAATTGTCGATCACTGTCTATAAAAAACTTTCAGTTTCATTTGTTTATTGTCACATTTAAATTGTAATAATTTAATAATATTCACCCTCTACATACCGCAGAAGGAAGTTTTTAATACGAAGTCATAACCTTACACTTCAACCACTGTTTGAGAGCTGTAAGAGTTCTTCTTAAAAAGGAAGATTATAGACAGCTGGTCTATTGCTAGTGAGAAGTCTTCAATCAAACCTAAATGATGTCGGAAGCAGATAGAAAACAAGAACAAGAACAATACCATCATGTTTACTGTGCACTTGAATAAATATTTTTCTGTTTTCCTATCAAAACCCCTGTTTGGTCAACACGTTTGTTGTCATAAGATGCATTTTATACATATATTATTGTATTGTTATGATGAAAATACTTTGTCAATTTCATAGTGTATGTAAGGAAAGAAACAAGAAATTCCATTTAAGAGTTTTAATCAAACAAGTTGGAATGCAAATGACCCAGTGCTCTGTAATAGCTTACACACATGTACCTAGCAAGAGTCCATATTGGATCTAATGAGGACAACTTGCTTACAGTGAGCTTTTCTGATTACATTTTGCCGATTGCTAATCATTGTTCCTGCATTGTCCGTTGTTAAAATGTACATTGTTAACACTCAAGAGAATATAGGTGTTTCCAATATTCACGAAACATTGAAAGAAATCGGTCTTAAAGACAATTGGGTTAATTAAAAAAACTGCGTTCAAAAACTAGATTGCTTTGTCAAATTAAATAAATTGTTTCTGAACGTTTCAGAAGTAACATGTTTACCCAATCCTCACGAAACTTGATCAGAACGCCTTTTCTAATGGTATATCTGCTGAGTTTGAAAACGGTTCAGGTCTACTAAAAAAGAAAAGACATTTTCCTTATGCGGGTGTTATGAAACTTTGTGAACAATCTAGAAGTCAAATGTTTTGCCAAATCATAATGAAACTATCACAACAATTGCGCTCATAATATTTCAACTGAATTTGTAATTGCTTCAGTCTGTGCCAAAAGATGATTTAAGGTGAAAGTAGTTTAGGAAGGGATAATATAGAAGTCATTCTTGTTGATCGTTCGGCTCGTCCGAAGTTTAAAAAAAAAGAAATAATACCCTGGGTTGAAAAGTGGCCTTTCCCTGAGTGTTTTTTGCTTTATATGTTTGGAGCAAACACTTTGTCTTCTCTTAACCCATTTATGCCTAGTGCACTCTCCCATCCTTCTAACTTGGATCAATTTATTTAAAAAAAATAGGGATGTCTAGTATATTTATTTCTATATTTATAATATTTCTTACAGAAATTTCTTTAAGCAAACAGCGCAGATCCTGATGAGACGCCGCATCATGCGGCGTCTCATCTGGGTCTACGCTGTTTGCCAATGCCTTTTTTCTAGACGCTATGCATGAATGGGTTTAACCGACATATGAAATAAAGTTATCACAGCAACGCTACCGATATCTGGTTGCCGTCCACGAAGGAGAGCCTCCATTGTTTGGTTGCCGTCCACGGAGGAGAGCCTCCATATATTGGTTGCCGTCCACGAAGGAGAGCCTCCATTGTTTGGTTGCCGTCCACGGAAGAGAGCTTCCATTGTTTGGTTGCCGTCAACGAAGGAGAGCCCCCATTGTTTTGTTGCCGTCCACGGAGGAGAGCCTCCATATATTGGTTGCCGTCCACGGAGGAGAGCCTCCATTGTTTGGTTGCCGTCCACGGAAGAGAGCTTCCATTGTTTGGTTGCCGTCCACGGAAGAGAGCCCCCATTGTTTTGTTGCCGTCCACGAAGGAGAGCCTCCATTGTTTGGTTGCCGTCCACGGAGGAGAGCCTCCATTGTTTGGTTGCCGTCCACGGAGGAGAGCTTCCATTGTTTGGTTGCCGTCCACGGAGGAGAGCCTCCATTGTTTGGTTGCCGTCCACGAAGGAGAGCCTCCATTGTTTGGTTGCCGCCCACGGAGGAGAGCCTCCATTGTTTGGTTGCCGTCCACGGAGGAGAGCCCCCATTGTTTAGTTGCCGTCCACGGAAGAGAGCTTCCATTGTTTGGTTGCCGTCCACGGAGGAGAGCCTCCATTGTTTGGTTGCCGTCCACGGAGGAGAGCCCCCATTGTTTGGTTGCCGTCCACGGAGGAGAGCCTCCATTGTTTGATTGCCGTCCACGGAAGAGAGCTTCCATTGTTTGGTTGCCGTCCACGAAGGAGAGCCCCCATTGTTTGGTTGCCGTCCACGGAGGAGAGCCTCCACTGTTTGGTTGCCGTCCACGGAAGAGAGCTTCCATTGTTTGGTTGCCGTCCACGGAGGAGAGCCTCCATTGTTTGGTTTCCGTCCACGGAGGAGAGCCTCCATGGTTTCTTGTTGTTCCAGAGAGGTCTTTGACATGTTGAACGGTTTGTATGTACGTCGCATTCGTCATCGGACTTCTAGACGCTATATGGTAATTATTGTTAGTTTCCGCGAAAGGAACAAAACGGTCACAAACGGGCTTATATTTAACTTGCCTGTGTGGCATCGCGTCGTTGTTTGCGCACCATCGTGTGTACTGTCTTTTTGGGAGTATGCAAGAGCTTTGCTATAAGTGGATTCTGCAACATTCATTGGATTGAGCTGATCAGGAATGTTATATCATCCTCTCTACTGCTTGATATTATGGCGTGATACAGGTTTAAGTTGACAACATCGGGCCCAGGGTTATTAAACTATTACAATTCAACAATAGCGAAACTGACTGACATTGTTGTGAGAGTGCACAGTTCCTATCTTGTTTCAACGACTATCAAAAAAGAACAATCAACATGGAGAGTGTGTAACTGACTCAAGCTACAGCAAGCTACCAATAGCAGTACATTTGAGCCGTGTTCTTAGAAAACTGGGCTTAATGCATGTGCGTAAAGTATCGTCCCATATTAGCCTGTGCACTCCGCACAGGCTAATCAGGGACGACACTTTCCGCTTTTATGGTATATTGAGTTTCAATGAAGTCCCTCCTTACCGAAAATCAAGTCTAGGGGGAAAGTGTCGTCCCTGATTAGCCTGTGCGGACTGCACAGGCTAATCTGGGAGGACACTTTACGCACATGCATTGAGCCCAGTTTTCTCAGAACGCGTCTCATTTATTTATCAGAACCTTTTCGATCGTAAAACTAAATGAGTTGTTGCAAGTAGCACATCATCGATGCGTAAAGTATCGTCCCATATTAGCCTGTGCAGTCCGCACAGGCTAATCAGGGACGACACTTTCCGCTTTTATGGTAAATTGAGTTTCAATGAAGTCCCTCCTTACCGAAAATCAAGTTTAGGGGGAAAATGTCGTCCCTGATTAGCCTGTGCGGACTGCACAGGCTAATCTGGGAGGACACTTTACGCACATGCATTGAGCCCAGTTTTCTCAGAACGCGTCTCATTTATTTATCACAACCTTTTCGATCGTAAAACTAAATGAGTTGTTGCAAGTAGCACATCATCGATGCATTTGCTCAACAGAAACTGGACATAAGCAAAATTACACTACTAATGTTTTATGTTACTCTTCTCTTCTCTTTGTCGAGAATCGCTTTATTTATGACAGCAGTACTTCTTGTTTCTTTAAAGAAACGAACAGTGTTTAACTTAGTGTTTTTTTCCTGACGAGAGCATATTTTCTAAGCAATTTGTTAACCAAATTTTGAATAGATTTTTTTAATTCTGTATTTCGCGTGAAGCTTAGGGTGATTTTTTTAATGTAGGACTGAAAAGCCTGTTAGGCAGACAACTGGCATTCAACGCGACCCACAAGTGAAACTGAGTACGTCAAACGTGGCTGTCGGAGGTTGGGAAGTATTTAATTTGTCACTCATGTAAGAATTTAAGAAATCTTGGTGTTATTATGACCAACACACTTAATTATTATTTTCAGTTTGCTTCCAAGCATGGCAGCCACATGTATTTCCATAATGTACCATTCCGCGTAAACACAGGTAGAATTAAGGTTCTTAAATTTGTCCAGTAGTAAAAAGCTTTATTATACAAACGGTATCCATATTTCGCCACCAAAAGCTACTGCACTCTACAACCAATACAATAATAAAACCCGCACAGCCGCGAGCGTGTTCTATGTCGATACCAAAGTAATGCTAAATTGGTCCTTGTCGACTGTACCACTATACTAGTGTTATATTCTATATTTATTTTCAACATAAGAACTGAACAAAACATGCGAGGATTATGCAACATCTTTACGCATACACGTAATAACAGTGCTGCCCGCGCCAATCACAGCCAATTGCAGTAGATTTGAAAATAGACGAGACAAGACAAGACATATTTATTCCGACTTGCACAGTGTACATCGTTTAAACACTATAAATTTCACACAATCAAATATGTCACAGAAATAAACATAGTAAAAATATAAACATAAGCAGCATCTTCTACGGTTACGAAAATTCAAGGTAAAATACTTCTTTTAAATATGGAGGATAACTTCTGAAGTTAGGTAACAACATTAGAAATATTATTTCTTAAAATCATAGTATCTTTTACAAATTTTGCTTATTTAATTAGTTCAAATTTATTAAAAATATCGCCCCTGTTTGTTCACAGTTACTATTTGATTCTTCAGCTGTGGAAATACTTTGAGCCATTCCCAAGTTTCGCATGAAGAGACATGCGTGACTTTCGTTGTTTGTTTGCTGTTGTTGTTTTCTTCATTTCACGGGAATGACGCTCGCATCAGATAGGCATCGTAAGTTACTTCAAGTCATTATACCAGCGAGTTGGCAGCTCTCATTGTCAACTCTATCGCTTTAATTCTTCCACTATAAACTCATTTATTTCATTGATTTTAAACCTGCATCCTAATATGCATGTATACCACTCGTCAATACATTATATTCTAATAGATTGTGTTTCTTCCATTGCTAAAACAAAATATTCACAAGACAGCTATCCCTTTCATACTAAATAACTTTAACATTTATATACATTCATCACACAAAACCGTTATTTGTGCCGTGACAAAAAAAAAACCATTATCGTTTAACTATCGTAATAATGTAAATCTAAATTTAAAAAGTAAATATGACTTTCAAAACTCGTTCATTGGCTTCCACTATTTATTGGAGACCGAACGTGATTAAATATGTCTAACTATTAAATTGTCAATATCGACAAGTGAGGCTGATATGAAACCGTTTTCTGTCAAAGCGAAACGCGACTAACATAGGTGGCAGTAGTCAGCAACCGTGGTTAGTCGATCGGTTGTTTGTAACATGTTTTAATTCGTGCCTTTTCTATAATGTTTTATTGATCATGGCGTTAAAACTTTTACGTGATGTGATATATTGAAAATCATAGACTTTAAAGGAGCAGTAGACTGGTCTTAATATGCTTGAGTAAGAGAATACGTTACTAATATGGTAAAATATTAATATAGGTTTTGCAGAGGAGTGCTTTACAAGGAGAAAAGTACGAAGGTCGGCGTTGAACTATGAATCTGCACTACCACAACAAAATACCGGTTATGGTATCTATCAGAAAAGTGTGTATATATATAACCAATTTTCTGAGACACTTTTAGGATTTTAGTAAATGTAATCAGCACGGAAAAATATGTCTGAGATTTAAACATATTAGTTACAAGCCAATACAGTTGTTGGTTTGATACCATATACATTCTAACAATATATAAGATCGAATTTGAAAAACAAATACAATGTGTGTTGGAACAAAATGTCTAGAAAATTATATTATATTTGAAGACGAATGCCTCCGACAGATTGTGTAATTGACATGGAGTTTATAAAAAAGAAGCGAGCTGTTGCGACGGACGGTGAACAAGTCACGGATAACGACACTCGAATACGGATTAACGTTGGCGGCACACTTTTCGAAACATGGCGTAGTACTCTGGTGAGTATTGTTTGCTAAATAGGTATGGTTTCCATATCTATTTTTAAATATAGTTTACGCTTTTTGATTTTTGCTTGCAATACAAAGCAAGATCGTGTGTTTTATTTCATTATTTCGTTGACTTAGCTTCGAAAGTAATTATTTTATAAATACCACGAATATATTTATATATAAAAGAATGCATAACTATTCATATATAATTTTATAAGATATTCGGAGTGTACATGCTAACCTGGGATGACACTTTAACGCACATGCTTTTAGTCTGATTTCCGAGAGCTTGAATATAATCATATGAGTCGTGTTCTGAGAAAAACGAGCATAATGCATGTGCGTAAAGTGTCGTCACATGTTAGTCTGTGCAGTCCGCACAGGCTAATCAAGGACGACACTTTCCGCCTAAACTTGATTTTCAGTGAAGAGGGACTTCCTTGAAACTAAAAATCCCATAAAAGCGGAAAGTGTCGTCCCTGATTAGCCTGTGCGGACTGCACAGGTTAATCTGGGACGACACTTTACGCATATGCATTAGGCCCAGTTTTCTCACAACGCGGCGCCTATTTAGAGATCCAACCGATCCTTTCACTCTCTCAAAGAAACTTAATTTCGGAACCCTTCACCCAAGGTACGTACTCACAACTTTATTAAATAACTCTGACTTTTGCCCGAGTAAAACAAACGTAACTGCTTTCCAGGAGCGGATCCCCGGAACGCGGCTGGCCTTATTGACCGTCATGGGGGAGGCGGATAGCACATGGGACCGCCAAAGAAAGGAGTTCTTCTTTGACAGACACCCCGGGGTCTTCCAGATGGTCATGCATTATTACAGGACAGAGGAGCTTCACACCGACCAGAACTTCTGTGGAAACATAATTCAGGGGGTATGCTATTACATGTCGTATATGTATATATTTATATATAGGTGAATGACATTAAAAGTGTTGTTTAATTTATTCATTTAGGTGATACGTTTTAACGTGTTTGAATTATTGTAAAAAAGGGTTGTCATTGGTAATTCGATATGAGCCGTGCTCTGTGACAACGGGGTTTAATACAGGCGTGTAAAGCGTCGTCCCAGATTTGCAAGTTCAGTCCGCACAGGCTATTCAGGGACGACTCTTTCCGCTTTTATGCTATTCTCTGTTTAAAGAAAGTCTCTTGTTTGCAAAAATAGTGTTTAAGCGGAAAGTGTTGTCCCTAATCGGCCTGTGCGGACTGCACAGGCTAATCTGGGACGACACTTTACGCACATGCATTAAACCCCATTATTACAGAGCACGGTTCATATATGATATTTAAATTGTCATTTTTTTAAGAATTAATTTTGCAAGTACGATTTTTACTTGTTATGTATATAAAGTATGTTTATACGCATAAGAAAAATCTTTTATACTAGTAATTTGCAGTGATTAGTTGTATTAATGATAGAAAATAATATTATTATGACAAGTTTCAATTACAGGGTATATATGAAATTATATTTGCCAAAATTTAAATATATAAGAATTCGAAAACATGTGGATACTTGACGACCAAATGGAAAAAAATAGAACCACACGTTGCACATTGATCATGAATTTAGTATTGAGCCTGGTTTTCATCCCAAACGCCATTTTATATTGGTATTTGTTAAAACATGGTACGAAAAAGTATGTCTATCAACTAATGTATTGTTTATTTTCCACCATTACCCTCCTAAAAAACACTCTCTTCAAATTAGAATTAGAATTTAATATACCGGGTAATCACCAGAGCTTTGGCCATAGATTTGATTGAATTTCGCTTACAAATGAAGGTAAATATTATTCCAATTGATACAGAGATTGAATTGCTATAATTGACTTGACGAGTTTATAGACTCTATGAATCAATTGTTTCTGTGTTTCAAGCACCTGGATGTAGAAATATAGGGACGCAAAACAACCGGTGGCGTAAATTGATTAAAATAAAACCAGAGTAGTTATTAAACCATTTATGCATAGCGTCTAGAAAAAAGCATTGGCAAACAGCGTAGACCCAGATGAGACGCCGCATGATGCGGCGTCTCATCTGGGTCTGCGCTGTTTGCTTAAAGGAATTTCTGTAAGAAATATTCTAAATATAGATATAAATATGCTTGACATCCTAATTTTGGAAATAAATTGATCCATTTTTCAAGGATGGGAGAGTCCACTAGGCATAAATGGGTTATTTATTATAAATAGAAATCCCACTGTCAATAAATTTTGTAACATTTCCAATCAAATAAATGAGTCGAAATTTAAACGCAATATTAAATTGAGAATTTATATCGAGTTCGTTTAGGTCATAATTATATTCTAGCAACATATGATTTGAGAATACAAAAATTATTATATATATTCGTTTGTATCGAAATAATGTAAGATTACATTATTTGTATTTAATGTGTAATTATTTCGTTAAGGGCCACATACATACGTGTTGTGTCAACCTTTTATTGGTAACATAAGTCGATCATAATGGGAAAACAATATATCCAAGTGTCGTCCATGATTATCCTGTGAAGCCCACACAGGCTAGTCTGGGACAACACGTTCCGCTCAAACTTTAGAAGACACTTCCTTTTGAACGAAAAATTCCATAAAAGTGGAATGTGTCGTCCCTGATTAACCCATATATGCATAGGGTCTAGAAAAAAGGCCTTTGCAAACAGCGTAGACCCAGATGAGACGCCGCATGATGCGGCGTCTCATCTGGGTCTACGCTGTTTGCTTAAATGAATTTCTGTAAGTAATATTCTAAATATAGAAATAAATATACTAGACATCCCTAATTTTGAAAATAAATTGATCCAATTTAAAAGGATGGAAGAATCCACTAGGCATAAATGGGTTAAGCTTTGCGGACACATGCTTATCTGGGTCGACAATATACTCAAATGCATAAAGCAAAGTTATCATAGAACGCGGATCAAACGATCGACAATTTTAGAGTCATTTAAACTTTTTTTAACAGTTTGCCATTAATGTTTTGCTTGTTGCATGGGGTTTATGGTACCACCCACCTTGGAAAAGAAAATTCAACGCTTTCAGAATGAACAACCTTGGTAACAGGAAGAACATTAAATAAGGCGTCAATTTCTTCCCAAGCTTGAACTGGTTGATTGGCTGACACGATAAATGTCCGGAAAATAATATGATCATTATGTAACTCCACTGGCTTCATATATCCTCTCGCATTGAATCCATTCAAAGAGAAACTTTGTAAAGGACCATTAATCTGTCATGGGATTTTCTGTAAAAAAAATAAAATACCTTCTTAGAAAGGTGTAGTAGGTGTGGGTTGAATGAAAATTTCACAATCTAACCTTTTGAACATGCACAGACATAATATTGCATTTCCTAGTAATTACAATGCAGTAACAATGTAATAAAGAAATGCTTCTTATTACGCCTTACCCTCCCCCCCCCCACCACGCCTTACCCCCCCCCCCCCCACGCCTTACCCCCCCCCCCCCACGCCTTACCCCCCCCCCCCCCCCCCTCAAAAAAAGCGTGCACGCATAAGCCATGTACAATATTGTTCACAAACAAATAATAATACGTAAAGGAAGTACATATTAAATATATCAAATAACAATTGCGCTTTAACTCATGTAAGTAATAGGCCAGATAGAAAACACGGAGAAACTGTTTGTTTTAACATTATTATTTAAACCGCATAATTTCGTTTTTGTGTATTGAATTAATAACGAGTAACTCGATTTCTGTGTAAGCGCTTTGCCTGACGTGACGTCACAATGTTTTTTTCGCGCGTGATGTTTACCATATTAAATATTTTAACACAAAATACTCGAAAACTAGATATTTTAGAAACATTTCAACGAATGTTGTTAATGTGACAGGATAAATAAAATAATAGATTGGTGACGTAGATGGAGAATGGTTATCTGGCTCGTCGGAGGATCTTATCGGGTGAGCCAAATTGCTCCGACTTGCCAGATAACCATTCTCCATTCACGTCACCAACCTATTATTCTCTATATATACACCCTAACCGAAAGTAGTACAGCATTGAGATGAAAGTGAACATTTAAATTCCCGACCTATAACACGCTACAATAAACACCGTGCGCGAAAAGAAAATAATCGCCTTAAGCGTGAAACGGTTCTGAATGTGACCTTGGTAAAATCAATGGCGATGCAATATTGGCAATGTCCCAGACCAGTCGTGCATTAACGGGCATTGTCAACTATCGACATAGGAACCCTTCAGCGCGTTTATTTCCGGTTGCATCGTTTGAAATTTCTTGGTACCTAATAAACAGATATAAAGTGAATTTATTAGATGATTAGGTTGATCGATAAATTAAGACTTGATGAATCTGTATGCGTGTGTTTTTCTTCGAAATACAATGTACACACACTTTGCTTGAAAAAGGCGACAGAGTATTCTTGCAAAAGCGTACCGGAAAGTCTATGTAATTTGCGTGGAATATCCTGTATCCAATCTCAATCAATCGCTTTCCACCTATTGCAGATATTTTCCAAGATATAGTGTTCATTAAATATACATTTAATTGAAATGTTATTTGGTCGTTAACAGAATATTGCGTAGTAAAGATTGTTAATCTAAGTCTTAATTTTCAATGATCGTAACTTATGTTTATTTTTGCCAGTCTCTGTTAACGTAAGGTCAATTATTTCAAATTAAATTTTGCAACCACATGACCTCAATTACTTCAGTTAAATCAACACATAAAAATGCAGACTCGCTTCCATACATATTTCCGACTGTAAGTAATATTTATGTTTTGATAATATAAACTTCTGGAGGATGGAGTATTTTATTGAAACAATGGGGAATTTTTCTGCGTCAAAGGTGGCGTTACATGTATTTTGGATTATGAATAACTATATCCGAGACTGTGATGCTGATCGCGGACATTCGTTTAAGAGAGAAGATGCAATCTGGTAGTCTTGTAATGCCCCCGAACCAGCGGTTCTGGAGGTATATTAAAATCGCACCGTCCGTCCGTTAGTTAGTTAATCCGTCTGTCCGTTCGGATTAGTTTCCGCTCATTAAGTCAAGCAATTCTCATCAGATCTTCGCCAAACTTCATGAAAATGTATAAGGCAATAACATCTAGGTCAAATTCGATAGTCGGCCAAATTGAACCAGACACTCCTGAGTTACGGCCATTGAATCATCGTAAAATTGGGTTTTTCTCTTTTCCGCTGAATTACTCGAGCAAATGTCACAGGATCTTCGCCATACTTCATGAAAATGTGTATAGCAATAACATCTAGGTCAATTTCGATAATCGGCCAAATTGACCCAGACACTCCTGAGTTACGATCCTTGAATCATCGAAAAATTGCGTTTTTTTCCGTTTCCGCTCAATAGCTCCAGCAATTGTGATTGTATCTTCACAATACTTCATAAACATGCGAAAGGCAATAACATCTAGATCAAGTTAGATAATCGGCCAAATTGACCCAGACACTCTTGAGTTACGAACCTTGAATCATCGAAAAATTGCGTTTTTTCTCGTTTCCGCTCAATAACTCCAGAAATTATTGTCATTGTATCTTCACATAATTTTATGAAAATGAATGTGAAAGGCAATAACATCTAGGTCAAGTTTGATAATCAGCAAAATTGACCCAGACGCTTCTGAGTTATGCCCCTTGAATCATCGAACAAATGCGTTTTTTTTCTCGTTTCCGCTCATTAACTCGAGCGAATGTCATATGATCTTCGCCACACTTCATGAAAATGTGTAAGGTCATACGATCTTGGTCCAGTTCGAATATCAGCCAAATTTACCCAGTCACTTCTAAGTTACGGCCCTTGTATCATCAAACAATTGCGTTTTCACACAATTACTAAAGTAATTGTCATTGGATCGTCACCAAACTTCATGAAAATGTGTTAGGCGATAAGATCTACGTCAAGTTACATAATCAGCCAAATTGACTCAGACACTCCTGAGTTACGGCCCTTGAATTATCGAAAACTGAGATTTTTTGTCGTTTCCGCTCATTTGTAATGGTACTGATATTATAAATAACTGACAAATATCCTGTTTCAACCTTATGTTTCCATCAAAGCATCTTCCAATCAGAGCATCTTCGGAGGCATGTGTCATCCTTCGTCGACAGCTCTTGTATAAAATTGCAATAATTTATCTGAAATGACTTATTTTCAATAGACAAACATAATAAACTAGTCAGTTGGTTGTCAAAACATTTCATGTATGTGTTACAAAGAGCGTGAATAAAAAACACTAACCATTCAGTGTCATTGATTGAAACAAAGTAACTCATTTAGACTCGTGCTTTAATTAGTTAAACGAAGCATAGCAGATAGAGTTTTTTTGCTATGCTGTAAACATAAAAATAATTATTTGCAAGAGAAAGCAGTTAATGCATTGGTGAAACATAAATATAAAAACATCAAAGTAATTAGTTATTATATAACGAAGGCGGAAGTATCTCTCTTACTACTATACTACTGCATTAAGAGTATTTTATTGCCCGCAAAACTTGAAACCTCTTAGTATGAAATTCCAAGAATGCGGACAAATCTTTCTTCTTGTATACTACTGCATAAAGAATCATCTATTAACCGCAAAACTTGATACCTCTTATGAGGAAAGTCCAGAAACGGTCAGAATGATAATACGGTCTTCCAATAAAATATTTCCATTATAATTTACATAAGTAAAAGCGTAATGACTTAAGCCCTGATAGAAAGATATATAGATAGATGGATAGATACATAGATAGATAGATAGATAGAAAGATAGATAGATAGATAGATAGATAGATAGATAGATAGATAGATAGATAGATAGAATAGATAGATAGATAGATAGATAGATAGATAGATAGATAGATAGATAGACAGAACAGACAAGTAGACAGACAGACAGACAGACAGACAGACAGACAGACAGACAGACAGACAACAGACAGACAGACAGGACAGACAGACAGACAGACAGACAGACAGACAGACAGACCAGACAGACAGACAGACAGACAGCAGACAGACAGACAGACAGACAGACAGACCAGACAGACAGGACGACAGAACAGACAGACAGACAGACAGACAGACAGACAGACAGACAGACAGAAGACAGACAGACAGACAGACAGACAGACAGACAGACAGACAGACAGACAGACAGACAGACAGACAGGACAGACAGACAGACAGACAGAGACAGACAAGACAGACAGGACAGACAGACCGACAGACAGACAGACAGACAGACAGACAGACAGACAGACAGACAGACAGACAGACAGACAGACAGACAGACAGACCAGGACAGACAGACAGACAGACAGACAGACGCAGACAGACAGACAGGACAGACAGACAGACAGACAGACAGACAGACAGACAGACAGACAGACAGACAGATAGATAGATAGATAGATAGATAGATAGATAGATAGATAGATAGATAGATAGATAGATAGATAGATAGTGTAAAATCGTTGAACTGGTCCTCATAAACCGGTTCAGTAAGATACTACGAAGATTCTAGATTGAAGGCGTTAAGAAATCTAGTCACTTTATACAGGCATACTAGTGTTAACCTGGTATGTTCGACTATTTTTATAAAAGAGTAAGATTTGGCTCATGTCATTGTATTATCCAGACTTTGATTCCTATAGTTGTTTACATAATGATATTTAAAATATGATTCACGTCTGCCTCCGGAGATGTTTAATCCCAGCAGACGATAACATTGATGCTGGTCACAATTTAGTTCACGGGACTTCGCTTCGTGGTTGTCTTATTCTGAAATATATTTGAGACGTGCTCTGTGAAAAAGGGGCTTAATGTATGTGCGTAAAGTGCCGTCCCAGATTAGCATGTGCAGTCCGCACAGGCTAATCAAAGACGACACATTCCGCTTTCATTATAGTTTTCGTTTCAAGAAAGTATCTTCTTAGCAAAAATCCAGTTTAGGCAGAAATTGTCGGAATTGAAAGTGCACAGGCTAATCTGGGACGACACTTTACGCACATATATTAAACCCCTTTTCACAGAGCGCGGGTCATTTAACATCTGTTTAATCTCTGTCCTAGGAGCTGATTTTCTGGGGCCTCACTGAGCTGGACATCGAGCCGTGTTGCTGGGGCCACTACAGCAAGTACAAGGAGCACAAGGAGACCCTGGCCGCCCTGGATGACAACTTCACACAACAGAACGACGAAGAGGCGTGGCAAGAAAAACTCACGGGATTCAAGAGGTTTAAACACCGTGTCTGGCAGTTCATGGAGGAGCCGTCAATGTCACGTGGTGCAAAGGTGAGTGATACGATAGGTGATGTGATGGGGGTGCAAAGTAGCTCGGTAGGGTGAAATAATGTTTCAGGTGATACACAAGTGGGCGATACAGATTATCTAGTGCTGCACAAGTTGTTGATACAGCAGGAAACGTGGTGTTTCGGAGAGTGAAACTGGCACTCATATGGAACATATAATTGGGCAATATAATTGGGGTCATGTTGAAATGGTGGACGAATCAATAGATGGATGACACGTTATCCAATGTGATTCAATTGTGGTTAAATCAGGGACTCACTTAGCGCTTAGTTCAGTTTAGTGATTCAGGCTATACAACGACGTCTAGGAACTTCCAACAGGGACTATCTTGAAATAGTGGTGCTTATCGAATATAACATTTGTACCATACTTCAACCAAAATGTTTGTTAGTTAACTAGTAAGAAAGTTGAGTTACTATAATATATTTAGTGTACCGCATATGGCTAAATATGTATTATAGCTTTGCTATATACGCTCGCTTTATATTGCCCATTAAAGCTCAGAATTTTAGAAATATAACACTCAGTTAACACCATTGAAGAAAGATAATTATCCAGAACATTTTATAAATAACTAAATGAAAGGTGCTATGTTCTTTAGTAAAGTAAAATCGATTACATTTAGTTGATTGTTTGAGATTAATTTTATATTGAAATTTTTAACAAGCAATTTACATGTGCATTTCTATTTACAATCGCATGTATATTATATGTTTTAGACTTTGAAACACACTACGATACTTTAATATGGTCGGATAAACGAAACACTAAACTAATTTTTACAAAATGGTTATACATGCAATTTAAATAGCTAAGATACTTAGTTAATTAATTAGTCAGTGGTTTGTGGCCAACATAGGAAAACCAATTGGTAAAATCGGTTGGATATGGCAGGCGAAATAATATCTAATGAATTGTCTGTTAAGCGGTGACTCCATAATTGAGGTTAAAATCAATCAAACGCCGTATTCCTGAGTAACATATTTATATAATAAATACCCAGCATCCGCGGGAGCATAATCACGGAACAACGGCTCTGATTTGATTAAATATTTTATTAGAATGCAACAGGCCATAAAGATCTAACCTGAACATAACTGGTCTGAGCAGGTAGCGTTAAATTGGTTTCGTATTTAACCCATTTATGCCTAGTGGAATCTCCCATCCTTCTAAATTGGATCAATTTATTTCCAAAAATAGGGATGTTTAGTATATGTATTTCTATATTTAGAATATTTCTTACAGAAATTCCTTATAAGAAAACAGCGCAGACCCAGATGAGACGCCGCATCATGCGGCGTCTCATCTGAGTCTTCGCTGTTAGCCAAGGCCTTTTTTCTACACGCTAGCAGCCATGTGTTTAAAAAAATGTATACAATAATTTTCGAGTTCAGTCAGTTTATCGTACTATTTGAGCGACACTTTTGTTTAATCTCCTTAACAATTTTCAAGATGATAATTGTGTTATAAATGCGATTATTATTTTATTATAACAACATAAAAAACTGCTACACTTCAAGTTGACAAATGTTTCTTAAAGTACGTGAATCATCAGTCGGCGAATATATTATTAATCAACATGTTCAGGCCATGTTTCATTGAGATTTGGAAATAAATATGGCCTCAGGAGTGCTAAATGCTTTTTCTTTAATACGACATAGAGCGGTTTTGGCTTCACATTGCAGTGTTACGCAATAGGTCGCTATATTATTTGGACAAATTTTCTGACCAATTGTCACGAAGATTGGTCCGATATCGAGACGAGGCATGTGTAGTGGTCACGAGATTTTTCTTCAATTTATTCAAGTTACATATCAAATGAGAAACAAATGACCCAGTTTCAAACTCGGTTTCCATATGATTGGGAAACATGTTCTAAGCAAGTTGTATGAAGACAATGTTAAAGTTGCAATTCGAGCTTTCACATGCTTTTCCTGTTAATTGACCTTGAAACCTTAATTTTAATTCTATATGGTCCATATGTAAAACATGAGCCAAATATAATTGGACAAATGTTTAAGTGTAAAAGTAACCTAAACAGTATTTGCAAGCTTTTTCTTTAATTTGACTTAGTTAGTTTTGTTTTGGTTCACGTGACTCAGTTTCGAATTTGATCAACAATCTTTTGAATAAATGATCTGACTCACTCAAGATTTCATAGCATTTTGCTATAAATATGACCTCAAGACAATTCACTTTTTTGCTCATTAATTTGACCTAGTGACTAAGATTGTAAACCCATGCACGCCAGCTTTGACATTTGCTGAGGTTACAATAGGACAAATGTCCTGAGCAAGTTTCTTGAACAACGAACAAAAATGTTCCACTTTAGTATTTAAAACGATTTTTAGCTATATAAAGAAAACCGCTTTGAACAACGGAGGCCTTGTTTTTCAATCAACATGGGCCATTTTCTAACTAGACCGATATATCATGGGCAAAGATATTCTGTGCAATGTTCACGATTATAAAGAAAACAATCTAACTTTTAAAGTGTTCACAACATTTAAATTTAGCGTTGTATGGATAACTGCCTCGCCCCAAAGTTTTTCAAAGATCCTGAATAGTATTTGAAGCTAAGATGTAATTGTGATTAATACTCTAAGCTAGTTTGGTGACGATTGCAATGTATTACCTATTTAAAAGCTTTTCTTTACTTTGACATAGTGACCTAGGTTTGAATCCTATATGGCCCAGTTTTAAACTCTGATATAACTGGGACAACTGTTCGATACAGTTTCACGAAGATTGGGCAGTATGTTGACTCTATAATTTTCACAAGGTAAATGTCGACGACGAAAGCTCACCGTTAGTTTCAGTTGTCACGTGTTTTGTTGTTCATGACAATAACTCTTGAAACCGTTTACAATTAAGATTTATGTACATAAATGTTCCCTGGTTCTCAATGACTGTATATTGTTCATATAGATCTACATAAACCTATTACCTGCGCATATAATATTGCGTTCTTTTAATATGCAACTCTTTGCGATCAGACTGATATGAATTCTGTTTCTAAGGCAACATAGCATTTACAGAAAGTGACGAAGTGTTACTGACAATGGAGCGTTTGTGTTCCTTTATTATAGAAAGCAAATGCATGTTGATGATTAATGTAAATAAGTATATATATATATATATATATATATATATATATATATATATATATATATATATATATATATATATATATATATATATATACCATTCAGATATTGAAAATTATCATTGTTTATTGAAATTCAATGTAATAGAATTTCACAAAAAAGACAAAAGGCAAGAGCAATCATTTAAACTCACTATATTCATTATGTCAATAAAGGAGTGTTATGCACTTGAGCGGACCCATAATATGCTTCATATAAACATCTTTACGACATGCGGGTACGTAAAGTTACAGTATTACTATTAAGTAAAAATCATTTATTTTATAAACCAATGTCAATTGAGGACCATTATTGTATATTAAACTGCACCAAACAGCATATCTGTCTTTGATTTAGTTTTTATGCTCATAGAACTTTCCATAACAAAATCGGCCAAGAAATCGATATGATGGTAACTTGTATTTTAGGAAAGCATTCAAAATGTTTTATCATACTCATCCTTATTTGTATATTAAATATACAACTAAAATCCTAAGATACCACAGAAAACCATCATTTCATACAGAAAGTCGAATTTATGGTACACTTTGCAATTTCTCCAAAGCAAATACATGTGCACATCAAAAAGATTTTTCTTCGCTGTGTTTCAGATTTATGCAGTGGTATCCATGTTTTTTGTCGTGCTATCTATCGCCATTTTCTGCATGGAGACCTACCACTGGTTCCGCGTCCCCATCCCTGGCGCCGTGGCCCACAATGCCTCGGTGTATCAGCACTACTGGTCCCCAACTAAGGACCACTGTGTTAAAGAGATACACACACAGGGCAGGTACGCGTTTGGTGAGACAGAGCCACATCCTGCGATGACTTACCTTGACTATATGTGCGCCGTGTACTTCACATTAGAATTCGGCATTCGGCTGTTTATCGCTCCCAAGAAGTGGGTTTTTATAAAAGGTCCGCTGAACGTAATCGACTTCTTGTGTCTGGTTCCACATCTGACAGCCATCATATTGAAGCTAGCAGATCCCTACGGGGCCTCCAAAGAGACCGGACATTTGTTCCGTGCTTTCCTAGCGTTACGGACAGTACGAATTCTCAGAATATTTAAACTGATGAAACATTACAGCGCTTTTAAAATTCTCGTGTACACCATAAAGGTCTCCACGAAAGAGCTGCTGTTGCTTGTTGTGTTCCTGTTTACCGGAGTGTTGATCTTTGCAAGCATGATTTTCTATGCTGAGCCGGATGTGTTTGACAGTATACCGGTGGGCTTCTGGTGGGCGCTGGTCACAATGACGACAGTCGGTTACGGCGACATTGTCCCCAAGACAGAGGGCGGGTATCTCATAGGTTGTGTATGTGTACTTTGCGGCGTGCTGACGGTTGCTTTCACTGTGCCCATAGTCGTTAATAATTTTACACTGTACTATTCACACGCACAGAGTCGAATTAAACTACCTGTGCATAAAAGAAAAGAACTAAAAAGGAAGATTTTCTTGAAAAATCAAAAGTCATTGGAGTTCCTGCAAAAGCTGAAGTGGAGACGCGAGAAAAATAAAACAAAGACAGATTTTAATAATATAAATAACGTGACCACACCACGTGACCCGCCTTGTAGCCAAGAGGCGACAGACGAGGTTATAACAACGCCTCCTAAGAGACACAATGTGACCATGGTACTCGGAAACGGCATTGCGGAACCATCGGTTATCTATGACGTCCACAGCAATCCGAATTTGTCGCGGGAATCGACCGACCTCGCGCCCGTGGAAACACCAGAAAAGATCAAGACCGTATCGGAGAGTATTGACTTCTCTTTGATCGACACCACGTCCTCGAGTCTCCCGGGAACGCCTTCTGACATGAGCATCAGTACGGAACAGGTGAGAGAAAGGATCACTCTCGTGTAAATGATGCATTCAGAAAGGTTATTTATTATTTATGCAAAATGGCTCTTAAGTTACGTATGACTAGCCGCCGCCTTTGTATATGGCATAAGTCCCTTTTGGTCGTATTATCATCGCTTTGACTGCATAAACCAATTGTTTTTATCAAAGTGTACGCCATTTAGCGTTAAGAATGGATTATGATATCGAAAAAGATTGCAAAGTTGATTGTCTCTTTGCAAAGGTTGCAGAGAATACATAACTGTCAATGTATACTTTTAAAATATGTGTTATTCTCGTTCGTGTATTGACTATGTTTTAATATCTGAGATGATGCACTGACTGTGGGCATTAGCTACCGGCATTGTACCTATTGATTACCATACTGTCACTCTTTAATGGGACCTTTTCACGTTATGGTCAATTGACAAAATTTAAAAAAATGTTTCAGATTCGCACATTTTCGTTGTTGTTATGATATTTGTGAGGAAACAGTTATACTGAACATAAACCATGCTCTAAAATAGCCATTATAAGCATCTTTTGACGATTTAAAAACCTGAAAATTACAAAGCGTTGCAACGCGAAACGAATCAATTATTTAAAGAGTTCTGTTGTTGTCTTTATATTTTGTGACATTACGAGGATTGCTTATATAAAGTGTAAAATACAGCATTAATTTTATGAGCACGGATGGCCGAGTGGTTTAGGCTGTTAACTTTAACTCCAGGGTCAGTGGTTCGGGCCCAGTTGAGGGTTATTTTGTTCTTTCTTTAATTTTTGTTCTTGTTTTTTTCCCTGGATTTTTTAGATCCAGTGTTTACATTAATCAATATAAAGCATTTAATGGCAAGCTCCAATACCTGACAAAATCTGTGAAATCTCTTTAAATACAATATGGGAACTCTATAAGTACACACGTTATTGGGTCATGTAATTGGGCCAGGCATTGAATTTGTGGATTTATATAAATCAAGCGATATACTTAGTTAGCCTGCCGGTCCGCATAAAATTATACAGTGATGGAGACATCATTAATGATCTTTAATAATGAAAATAAAAAAAGAACAGTGACCACCTCGTTCTTATAAAATGAAATTTGTAGATATAAAAGCACTCATATACAATAACAACATTGACTCTTCCAGCACATCCAAGAAACGGAACAGCTGCTAAGCAACATCGCCGACGCCGACAGACGCCGTAAGGAAGAACGTAAACGTCAGCTTGACCAAATAAATCAACGTCGTGAAGCGAAACGTCAGCAGACCCAACAGACGCCAAGAGACGCTCGAACACGGATCGGGGGAGGAGCTAGACGTGTAACCTAGCAACGGCCACAGTGTCTTATATGAATACTTTTCCATCAGCAAAGCGTACGAAAAATGCTAGGAATATGCCAACTTGTGTCAGATTTGGTCTTTTAGTTTTTTAGATGCTATAAACCAAAATTTCCAACTGATAAATAACTCATTTTAAACCTGTCGAAGCGTGACATGTTAGTAGGAACATTATGCTCGTGAGGACTATGGACTATCATTTTTTTACATGTATATTTATTAAAAGTTTTATTCGTTTTGCAATCAAACTTCAAATGTAAAAAAATGTCGTTTTGTATAAGCAACTACAATTCTGTTAAAGCTTTTCTATTGTCTCACGGTAAATCTTTTGCACGAATTGTGAACTTTTATTTAATTAACGTTTCCTTATCAACAATATAAACTATTTTGAGGACATATGTTTTACCCATTTTTAATAAATATCGTTATAATTTTATATGCTTTTTATGCTTCAACACATTTTTCGTCAATTATATATTAGCTATTTATGGTAAAACCATGGTGTGATTTGTCATTCCAAAATAATCTGTAAATTAAAAAAACTCGATTAAATAGTTTCTTTGTTTTTATATTCAATCAAATGCGTTAAATTTAAAAAGCCTTCATTCATAGGTTAACATTCAAATACTAGGTACACAACAAGTCTGCTTAAAGATGCGTTAAGTATTAAAGTGCATTTATAATTATAATTATAATATATATAATTAGATTCTTGCGCATGAAAATGGTATTCTTATTAAGAGATGTTAAGCGAGCTAGTTTTATTTATTGTATTCAAAGGAAGCAAACCACCGCCTTAATATCGCATTTGAAAGCTAATGCAAAAAATATTAATTTTTTAATGAAATCAAATTAATGTATAAAGAATGTGCTTCATCGCTGTACAGCAGACAAGTAGATTTAACCCATTTATGCCTAGTAGACTCTCCCATCCTTCTAAATTGGATCAATGTATTTCCAAAATTAGGATGTCTAGTTTATTAATTTTTATATTTAGAATATTTCTTACAGAAATTCCTTTAAGCAAACAGCGTTGATCCTGATGAGACGCCGCATCATGCGGCGTCTCATCTGGGTCTACGCTGTTTGCTAAGGCCTTTTTTCTAGACGCTAGGCATAAATGAGTTAAAACGATAAATCAGGGACTATTCTGTTCTATTTAGCAATCGTCTTTCATGGTCGAGATCGTGTAATAATGTTTCATTAAAAAAAAAATGAACAACCAATTTCTCGCGCATTTGGTATTGACTATTTATGACTATGAAATGAACATTCATTGCATCCCGTATTTTTCATTAAAAAGCATGCTAGGGAATAATGCCTGGGTTTTGATTGGTGAAATTACGACAAGAAGGCAATACTTCAACCATTTTCCATTCTATAAAATAAACACTCGATTACGTTGCGTCATTGTGTGGTTGGCCTTACTAAACGCGGACAGCATGTTTTCCGGCCCATGTTAATTGACTAAGGCAGAATTAGCTGATCATGAGTTAATGATTTCCTCCCATTTGACAGGTATCACTTTACCCGGATCAATGTATTTGATCAGATTGGTTACCGCTTATGGATTGGAAAACACACTCAACAGCGGCTTATTAGTGCTGGTCGATAATTCTGAACCGGCCTGTGATCAATTCATTTTAAACGACACACATTTTGAAATATATTGTTGCGAAGCCCAGTTTAGACATCACAAAACCAACTGTGATATAGTTGACGTATGTAACACTCCTTTGTTGTTTAAAGTGTTGAATTGTTTAAAGACGGTTGCACTTACTATAGCTGAATTGATGGATTGTGTGTACATTTTGTGCATGATTGCTTTGCTAAGTGTGTATAACGGCTATTTAACTATTTAAGTGTTATATAGATAATCGTTAGAAACTTTTTACAATACAACGCACTCTATAGCTTATAAAAACCAAGCATATAATTAATACTAACAGTCTACATTCAGAGCGCAGTGTTGCTATATTTCGTGTTTCATAGTAAACCTTCATACGAAGATCACTTGGTGTTTTAAAAAACTCGATTAAGTTTGAAAACCAAGCCCAAACATGAGACATGTTGCCTAACTTAACCCATTTATTCCTAACGCCTAGAAAAAAGGCCTTGGCAAACAGCGTAGACCCAGATGAGACGCCGCATGATGAAAAAAAAATACTAGACATCCCAAATTTTTTAAATAAATTGATCCAATTTAGAAGAATGGGAGAGTCCACTAGGCTTAAATGGGTTAAATCTTTTTGTTCTTACAAAAAGTTTATGCAGAGAGGTGTGTTCACCTTTCGTTCAAAAATAATACAAAACCATAGAAAAATTATTCTAATAGTTTGTTGTGTGAATGTTATATTCACATAAAGATGACGTGTACTATGAATTAGTATAACAATGTCAAACCCAGAGAAACCAGTACCGGTGCAGTTTCATTCGCTTGTTAAGGTATTGCATTATTTAAGCCTCGACGTCCGCACATGTTAATCAAGTATTACACTTTCCGCATATTTGGATTTTCTTTAAGAATAAAATTCCTTGAAACAAAATATCCCATAAAACCGAATAGTGTTTTCCCTTATTGGCTTGTATTGCCTACACCGGCTAATGCGTCAATGCCCATTTTCTCTTCGAGATGCTTGTGTGATGTTGTGATTGTTACATGTTTCCATATTATGCTGAGGCAAATAAACGGAGTAAGGAAAACGTTTTTGCGCATTGTGACGTATGGAAACAACACCAGATAGTTCGCGGAATCATTAATGATGCGCGTCACAATAACTAAACATGCGTTAGCAAGTGAATAATACGTATATGTGTGCATTATTGCATAGTATAAGCTCACATGTGAAACTTGAACAGACACGACACAAGTGTTCACGACCCCCCCCCTACGGTGAGTATGAATTTCTGATTAAAAATTAGAAACATTAAAAACATGTTATTGTCATAGTTTTTAATGAGATTGGCGTTGTATGTTTCCTAAGATTTCCTGATTAATGCCTGAACTGAGGATTCTATCCCAGGGTGGATATCGATCTGCATTGTCATCCATCAAGATGAAGTGGACTTAACTTTAGGCTTGTCATGTATGTATCAACTTGGAATGTTTGATATTCTCAAGCAGCATGGCCTTGTTTTTCTAAACAAGATATCTATCGATCTCGTACTAATGACTGTCTTCACATTATTACCAACGGCGATGTTAGGCATTTACGTAGGATGCCCGGAAGGTAATTTGAGAACATACCTATCAAGTGGAATGTAGTTTCTGAGAAAAGTAAAGAATGTCAGTGACTATTTCATAATAATTGTGTTTGTAGGGCAAACGTTAATACACACAAATATCATGTTACATTCTCAGAATGATCAGCCAAGATCCATATTACAGTTTGGCAATTAATTCTTCCAGCTCATAAATATAATGTGCATGATTTGTATGAATTAATAGTTGTGTTTAATGTAGGATTATGTTTTTTAGTTTCGATAGGCCATGATTTGTTTCTATATTGTTTTAATATTTGTCTTATAAAATATATTGTAAGCGATGTGTGAGCACTGTGACGTACAGCTTTCTCCACATAACATGTATTTGTTTGTCAAAGTGAAACAGTATTTTAAACATTGAAAATGGTTTTAATTCATCTTGTTCATATATATTCGATAATATGCTTATAATTGCCACGTTTAATGAGCTAATATGTTGTCCAAAATAATATATAAATCTTATTTTTGAACATGAATCACTTATCTAGCAACCCGATTTTAGTTGGTTTAATCAAACAATACGCGACCACGTCCAATCACTTGTAGAACAATCGTTAAAATTATCAATTTAAATTTATGTTATTTTCAACATCAAGTATTTATCAGTATTTTTGTCGTACAGATGTGGTCATATGTTTCAAAATGCATGTAATAGAGTAAGCGATTAAAGTTAGATTCATTAAAACAATAAGATTAACCCATTTATGCCTAGTGGACTCTCTCATCCTTCTAAACTGGATCAATTTATTTCCAAAATTAGGGATGTCTAGTATATCTATTTCTATATTTAGAATATTACTTACTGAAATTCCTTTAAAGCAAACAGCGCAGACCCAGATGAGACGCCGCATCATGCGGCGTCTCATCTGGGTCTACGCTGTTTGCAAAGTCCTTTTTTTCAGGACGCTAGGCATAAATGGGTTAAACAAATGCACAACCTGTTCAATGTTTTAATGTCGCCAAGCAGTTATGTACGGACAGGAGTTGAGCAGTGCAATCTGCACTCCAGCAATTTGACTAAGTCAACATTTACAGAGAAATGTGCAAATGGTCCCTATTGTTGGTTGATATTATTACTTTTTACCTGGCACAGTATGCTTGGATGCGAACGCAACTTGTCCTGATGTTTGGCATGAAAACGTTAAAGGGGGAATTATTAAAGCTTGATTCAACTATCGTCTTCGGTCGTTTACTATTTTACATTCGGTGTGCAGACATTATTATGGTTTATGAAGTACATAATGACCTGGGTCGGTCTAAAAGTATAGTACATTGAAATATATAGAAAGATTACTTGAATCGAAAATATAAAATTTTGTTATGAACATTTTATTTTCGCAATCAAAAACCAACATAAGGATATGAACGATGGATGTTATAAGACGATAAAAAAAGTATTGTTATAGTACAATGAATATAAAATTGTTTACTTGAAAAAGAAATCGAACACGTTTACGCCGATACCAATAAGTGTATTCGCATAGAACCTAAATTGTGTTATACGCACACATCTTAATAAACTAATGGGGATTATCCAATATTGTAAATCTGTTTATGAGTACACAAAGGCATATTCTGCTGTAAAGCAAAACATTGCAATCGAATAAAACAATTTTAGCTTATATTCTGTTTAAACTTGAGAACTTTTTTTCTAGTTTTTCAATTCATTAAATGTTTAAAACAAGTTATAAGATCGGCTATTTAATGTGCTATTGTTAATACACAACCATCTGCTATGTTTTGTAAGTTAGACGTTATGAATTTGTTTATTGATATACTAAACCTTGAAACTTACAATATGATATTTGCTCCTAAAAAGACGAAAATATGCCAAAATACATTTTAAATTGCATACAACACCCGTAGCTTAACATTTGGAAATCCCTAAACGGAGTATACATATTGTATGAGACAAAAATACCTTACATTTAATTGGCAATATTCACATGTATTCATGATTGAAAGGAAATGTCATGAAATGTTGCATAATGAACTGTGCAGATATCAGCCAAACGTAGAGCACTTTATAAAAGAAACCGCCTTGATTGCGACTGGCGCTTGAAAATGGCTGAGTAGATGAAGATATGAGGCCTTTTATAAAATCATAAATGAACAGCATGTCAAACAAGTGTCATTTTAATTTCATTTTTACGCTGCCTGTTTCTATAGATTGCCAGTTAACAGTAATGCAAGAAGCTTTCACAGCACAGCAACTATCGATGTTCATGTATTACGTGGGCTGAAGTGATGAACTGTCGCATCTATAAAATGTTGACACAATCTAGCAATATGGCATGTTATGAGTAGAGATATATCGACCACAAATTGCATTGTCTTGCAGCAGTTTATTGTCTGACTTTAAAGATAAATATAACTACTGGATTCACATTTAGTTGTATTATAAAGCATGTCAAGTAATTATACTTGCACGAACTGCAATGTGTTTTAAGAAATTAATTGAAACAGTATATGCGTTGATGAAATAATCTTCTTAAAGTGCACACCGATATTTTACTTCCATTTGATTGAATAAAGCTAGAAGTGTTTATGAAGATTTCATCATATTTGTTATTGACATATATAAGTTCAAAACTACAATATTTTATGTATTTAAACGTGTTGAATAATACAATGGTGCATTCAAAAGCCCAACACTTGTTCTTCATGTTATTGTTTTTCAAATAACAAACGATAAATGGGTTACGACTATAGATCAGTTATATATTTACTTCCTTTTCCCAAGTGATATTTTTTCAAAAGTGCATTGCTCTTACTTGTTTTATATATCAGCAGATGTTATAGTGCACCCTATGCACAATATTTAAATAATACTATTTCTGGAACAAATGAAGAGTATCGTTTTGTATGTTTGAATACCATAACAGCTTGAATGTGTGCTATGCGGATGCAGTAACTCGTGCCCTCGAACATATTAAGTGTGTCATAATTCCAGCATTAACATATTTTTAGTTTTAGAGCTTTTACTTACGGTGTTATCGAAGTATCACTGGTTAACTATCATTCATATGGTGTTATCGAAGTATCACTGGTTGACTATCATTCATATGGCTCTTCTTCAGCTGGTGCAACTGAAGTTAAATTTAGTGAATATAGTGGATATATCAATACTTGGAGCGTAATTTTGTATGTTGAACTTATGTAGTAATCTGCCTTTACTAGTTCAGCAGGACTTAAAAATATTTATTTTTTCAAACCATATCGACGTATGCAAAATATTAATATCTTTGACCTCTGTTATGTTCTTTTGAATAAATGGATCTTAACATACTTACTGGAATAGCGCCATAATTACAATCTGCAAATCTGCCCCTATACGTGATAATTAAATATTATGTTTCATTGCATGGCGGTTTATACATTTAAATGGTTTAACACATGATGAAGTAAAAGAATCCAAATGTCTAAATTGCACTTTTCTTGTACCAGTATAGACAAATTAACCCATTTATGCCCAGTGGACTCTCCCATCCTTCTAAATTGGATCAATTTATTTCCAAAAGTAGGGGTGTCTGGTATATTTATTTCTTTATTTAGAATATTTCTTACAGAAATTTCTTAAAGCAAACATCGCAGACCCAGATGAGACGCCGCATCATGCGGCGTCTCATCTGGGTCTACGCTGTTTGCAATGTCCTTTTTTCAGGACGCTAGGCATGAATGGATTAATATAGTTTGTCATGCTTATATATTAAAAAACAGTGTCATTGAATACAGCTTAATAACGTTTGATATACTATATGCTATATATTATTCAGTATTTATTCACTTTTTATACTATTCTGTATAGTATTGCATAGTGTATTTCTATTGTGATTGCGTAGCTGCAAAAATGATATACTCGCCATCAATTTTAGAAAGATCCCAAGTGATCTTTATGTATGATTTTACTTTTATTATTAAGTATATTATAAACTACAAACGAGTCTGCTCCATTGAATACTTTATTCAATGATGTCATCAATCAGGATAGCTCAGAATTTAAAAAATAATAATTGTAATGATGATTAAGTTGACAGCTATTTTGATTTTAAATCGATGTTTGATAGAAAGCTAATGCATTTCTTAGCTGATAAATGCATCCGTCTCTGAACGCATATGTGACAAATACTCATTCGCATTTAGCACACGCTCTTTTGGGATATTTATCAAGGCTTTGCCGAAATATAACCAGCCATACGGCGTCTCCGAGCGCACATTTGAACAATTAGAAAATTACAATACCTTCGTATCGCCCTTTCTCTGTCTTAGTGTAAAGTTTCACAATTAAATTCTATGTACATAGGTCTCGGCATAACGTAAATTTTTAATATTTTTTTTAAACATTGAACATACGTTTGATTTCTGGTCACATAATTGATGCGCTTTAACCTCACATTCAAAGTAACATGACGATATAAAATGTACGAATTATTGAAATGCTCAGAGTTTTTTAATGTTGAGTAACCAGACCTTTGAGCAACGTTTTAAATACAAATTATAGAGTAATCAAACTGCTGCTATATGTGCAAATGTGTGTAAATATTTTCAAAATAAAATGTTATTAACGTTTTTGAGTAGAGACGGACAAACGAAAGGACAACTAGCTGCTGAGATTGACAGACGGACAAAGGACTTACATATTGACCAATATGGAGTTCCATAATCGAATCATTTATGTCATGTATCCTTTTAAGGTAATTATTTATTTACATTTCTATTAAAATTTTACCTCTGGTGAAAAAGAAGCAATGCATAATCCGGATGTCGTCTTTGATAAGAACATTTGTATAATTAGTTAAATATTTGTACTTCTTTTTCAATTATTTCAATATCCGGGTTTGCGAACACGTTGACGGCCGGCAAGACGAATGGACGGACAAAGAGTAAATCAATATTTCTCTCCTGTATGAAACTATGTACATTTTTGTTTTACTTTTATTAGTAAAATTATTTCGATATCATCTAGACAACAATACTCTGGCGGCGTAATGGTTCGAGAAATGGTGGATTTTTAAAACATATAAACAAACGAAAATCAACATTGTAATATGGCTGTGTGTGAAAGAAATATATCAAGATGTTATATAATTATGATCATATTGTAATTTGCTTTGTTTCTATTTGCCTTCAATGTCATACTCGACACATACTATATTTTTGTAATATCAGAATAAAATGGTAATACAATTTAAAAGTATATTTAAATATCACTCGTTAAGTAACCGTTTTCGAAATACTTCATATAATAGTACATGAATGTAAGCGCGAACATGAAGTGAGAATCATTTAAAGGGGCCTTTTAAAAGATTTTGACATGTTTTGAATTTTGTCATTAAATGCTTTATATTGATAAATGTAATCATTGGATCTAAAAAGCTCCAGTAAAAAATCAAGAATAAAATTATAAAAGGTAAAAAAAGTAGCCCGTAGTAGGGCTCGAACCAGTGACCCCCGGAGTCCTGGAGTAAAAACCAATCAGACCGCTCGGCCATCCTGCCAAGTATGTAAAACAAACGTATTTTATACTTTATATAAGCAATCTTCGTAGTTTCACAAAATTAAACGACAACAGAACTCTCCAAATTATTCAATCGTTTCGCGTTGCAACGCTTTATAATTTTCAGGTTATTAAATCGTCAAAAGATGCATACAATGGCTATATTAGATCATGGTAAATGTTCAGTATTACTGTTTCCTCACAAATATCATAACTAAAACGAAAACTTTCGAATCTGAAACAACTTTTTTCAATTTTGTCAATTTACCAAAACGTAAAAAGATACCTTAAACACCTGAGAAAGAAATTGAAAGATGTGCTTACATTTTATTTAGAAATACTGGTATTCTAAGACCGGTATATAAGTAAATAAATGAGTAAGACCGAATGTTAAAAGCAATAAATATATCCGAAATACAATGCATTGACATTGTATTTGTTTTGTACGAATCTCATTTTAAGAAACACGTCCTTGTGCACTGTTTTCGTTCATATTGTTAATAACGACGTAATAATGTTACATTATTGTAGTTATATACGATTAACAAAGTCTTCATATCCATAATTAGCATAGGGTCAGATTGCAATCTGGATAAAAACAATCAAGATTGTCGCAAGAGTGCAAAATGTTCATGCGCCTTTGTTTCGTTATAGCGTGGAGTTTGATGGTATTTTAGTTGTACATAAGGCAATATTAAGTACACAAACTGGTATTTACCTGCATATCCGTCCGAAACTAGCAGCTGAACCATGACGACCTTAATTTTCTTTAAGAGTGTTTATTTTTTTTATATATTTTAAACACTAATGTAAATGGATACAGCAGGTATTTGACAAGCATCAAATTCTATATATGGATTTTTATTTACATGACTATTACACGTCATTATATGCTGAGGAAACGCTTCAAATGTAAAATGGTTGTGCACGTTTTTATACTGTATATAGCTGATTTACATGACATACTTAAAAGGCCACTGCAAAAGGAGATCGGTTCTATGGAATATGCAATTCGAATGCACACTTGAATGTTTAGATTGCGTGTGTTTTCAATTAGCCATCGACCCCTTGATTACACAGTAGTGATTTCGAAAGCGCATACATCCTGCCCGATTGATTCATTGAAAGCGTGCACTGAAACAAGAATTTTATTTCAAAGGATGAATTTTGACAAATAGTGTTCCCGTGAACATTTCCGGTAACGCCTATCCGGAACCATAACAGAAGGATAACATTCGAATAATAAAATACGCTAGGTACTAAGTATTGATGTAAGTTTTCAGAGTTTTCCGGTTGTTTGTTTATTATAGGGGGTTTACAGCAGGTTTTTGTCAGGCACATTATTTACTGTAGAAGAAAACTTATTTTTTAGCCAAAACGCAATTAAATACGCTTAGCTTTAATGAACTATAATCTTTATATTTTAGTAAATTGTAATGTTTTTCTGTAAAGTCAGACTTAAGGGCCACAATAATCCGCGCATGTATGCATACGATATCAGGTGATGTGTACATGATCGATTCATGATCGATAACCAACAGTTTCCGCTATATTTAAGAAGGGAAACATGTATAGAGCGAGCAACTACCGCCCTGTGTCACTCACTTGTATATGCTGCAAGATGATAGAGCACAACATTGTCAGCAATGTCATGGGACACCTAGACTGATACAACATCCTTACCGACTGACAACATGGTTTCAGAAGGCGGCGGAGCTGCGAAACACAACTCCCAACCTTGGAGATGAACTATTGAAGTCCCTAGACAAAGGTAAACAATACGACCTAGCCATCCCGGACTTCAGTAAGGCGTTTGACAAGGTCCCCCACAAGCGTCTGCTGACAAAACTACACCACTATGGTATACGCGACCAGACGTTGGAATGGATCCAAGCATTCCTGACCGACAGAACGTAGAGAGTTGTGGTAGATGGTGCAACCTCAGATCCTGCCCCAGTAGTCAGCGGAGTGCCTCAGGGGAGTGTGCTTTGACCGATTCTCTTCCTGGTATTTTATAAACACCACCCCTTAGGGTTTCATCCAAGACAAGACTCTTTGCGGACGACTGCGTGGTCTACAGACAAATAGACTCCGATAGCGACTGCGACCATCTCCAGGAAGACCACCATCGGTTGTGGCAATGGAAGAATCTCTGGGGAATGTCCTTCCACCGTGAGAAGTGCAGCATCCTGCGAGTTCACAGAAAACGATCTCCAATACTGCACAACTTTACCTTTAAAGGCCATATACTTGCCAGTGAAGAAACGTCAAAGTACCTCGGGGTGGAACTGACGAAAGACATGTCTTGGAAGCCTCCCATCCAGAACGTAACACGCAAAGGCAACAGCACGCTAGGATCCTCCGCAGAAACCTAAGAATCGGCAACGAGAAGGTAAAACGTGCTGCCTACTTTTCCCTCGTTCGTCCGCACCTGGAATACTGTAGCACTGTCTGGAACCCATACCAGAAGGACCAGATTCACGATCTGGAGATGGTCCAGAGAAGGGCAGCCAGGTATTTGACGAACCGCTACCATAACACCAGCAGCGTCACATCCATGCTTGGTCACCTGCATTGGGAAACCCTTGAGTCACGAAGGACCAATGCCCAGCTGACGATAATCTACAAGATATCAAACAATCTCATAGACATCTCAGCAACAAAATACCTCTCCCCAGGCTCAAGCAGGACCCGGTCAAGCCATTCCATCAAGTTCCTGCCTATCTCCACATCAACATCTTATTACAGGCATAGCGTTTTCCCCGGATTAATACCGACCTGGAACAGCTTACCAGTCGCTGTTGCCGAATCCCCTGACTTGGTATCGTTCAAGCAGGGATTAGCACCCTTAAGTTTCAAATCAAGCCATCAGCGCCAGCTACAAAGTATTCCCCATGAACCCTCATGGCTGTGCCGGTTGAGGTTCAATCCTCTGCGCGGCCACCGTAGCCGGAGAGGCATGAGAGAGGGGGATAAAACGTACCTGGGGACGCATCTGTTCTGTCCTTCTGACTTTTAACTATCAAACTCTTCTCACTTTACTTTTTCTCATTCTTACTTTGTCTTCTCAACATCCAGCACATACTTGTCAAGATTGACGGCAGCGACGTACGATGTAGATGTCTATTTGATTGGTCAGTTTGAAAATCTGTTCAGTTCGAGTTCATGAAAAGCACGTTTCTCGCGGTAAACGCTGCCCGGCGATTACAAGTATACGTACGTTATAAGCTTGTGATGTCTATGTGACATTTAATAATTTTTCTTTAACGCTAAAAACTCGGCGTTATAACAATTTTACATAAACACTTCCTTTCCTTTTAATTGAAAACTGTCCATCATGTGTACTAAGAACAGAAACTATTAAATGTTTCAAATGCGGCAGTATTTTAAACTATTGACACGGATAAGTATTTTATAAGCTATATACACTTGAAACAAAATGTTTAACTGTTTAATATTCATATTTTATAAGAGGAACCTGTTTATCTACGTATTAATATTGAAAAGTTTAAACGAATGTTCAGTCATTTTAAACTGTCGATAACTTACGATTCCTTTCAAGACATTTTACTATGCATCTCAGTAACACGCCACGTTCTGTATTAGCATGCAGCGACATATCGTATTACGTTTAGTACTCTTGTTTAGACAATATATGATAATCAATATTTGAACTATTGTATTTGATAAAGACAAGCTACGCAGCCATGCGTTTTTGGAAGAAACCAACGACATTCTTCACACCTATTAAACAGCACACGTTTACGAAAAATAATTTACCATCTTAGAGATTGCTTTAAAATCAGATAACATAACAGAAGCATACAGATTTTTAAAACGAATTTTTTGTTATTTGAATAACGAAGATTTACACAAAATACATTGTTTATGGTAAAAGATGAAAACAAGTTTAACTAAGTGCAGATAGTTTACAATGTCTAATTTGTGTATTGAAGACAGACACATATACCATGATTTATTGTAAACTGTTTGAATTTCACTTTCCAATTGTTTTTGGAATTATGTAGCATAGTTTGCTCACATAGGAATATCCGACAAGCGTTTTCAGAGTTTAGACTAACAAAACATTGACAGCAAGTCATTTATCCTATCATTTGCGATTGTCAATATTGCTGGAATGTGCGTGAATGATTTCCTGTCCTTTGTTTTTCATAATCATCTCTTTACCTAAATCAATGGGTTTGAACAGGTTGATTCCGGGCTACACATTGCTAAAACAACCCTGACTGATTAGTGCTGGTCGATATTTCTCAAATAGCCTGTGGGCAAAATGTCATCAATTCATTTAAAACATAATTAACTGTAATAAAACAATATTAAATCAACATTTTATAGATTTGTGATAATCGCAGAAGTGTTGTGTTGCAGTTACGCTGATCTATAATATATAGTTGTGAGATACAGTATCAACAAAATGCGGCAACGACGTGTCACGTGGCGTGCTGGAGTATTGATGTACGTCATTGACTGGGACAAGTGTGTGCATTTTTATATTATTTTATTATATGATATATTTACAGTTGGAAGAATAGACTGTGTAACGTTTATTCCACGATCTCGAAACCATACAGGTGTAATAAAGATCATAGCTTGCACAAATTTACAATACAGTCTTCAATTAGCTAATACCAGAAAATAGCATATCTTATTATACAAGCGTTTCGCTGTTATTCTTTATATGCAGTCGCCAAACAAATCAATTCTTGTCTTTAAAAATATTCAAATCTTCACCAATCAGATAGAAAAAAACAAACAAATATCATTTCTTTATTATAATTAAGCGAACGTTTTTGCTTATTAGACCTGTTCATAAACAAAATACAGCTAGGGAAATCAATATAAGATTAACCTGAATAATTGTATTTGTATCTATGTGGAAAAAATTAACACTATTTGTGGTATTTGTCACTGCGGGGAATCACGTGATCACAAAAGTACATCGTACGCACAAAATGGCGGAAAAAGCTCTCGCTTAATGAGGAAAATCAAGGTATTCTCATATTTTATAATATCAAAATATATGATAACTATGCGAAGAGTACCCGCTTTAGTCGCCTTATGTACTCTGGTAATTATCGTTTTTCTTAGATTTCTGTAGTTTTCTCAAACATTCAGGAACAATAAACAATGAAAATTGTACATCGTCTGAACATACTTTTTTTGACGTGTTTGCTATTCAAGACGACAAACAACGAAATAAATACAACATTTTTTGCTCGATAACATGCTTAGAATATTTCGTACAAGTTTTCGCATGTTATTTAAGCTTCATGAGTCGTCAACATTTTTCCTTTGTTAACACTCTAAAGGTAACATTTATTGCTTAATTGTCATGAAACTTGGTAAGAAAAGTTCTCCCAATTATATCTTTGTCGTGTTCGAAACTGGGTCTCACCAGGTAAAAACCTTGGTCACTTGGTCAATATAAAGAAAAAATATTGTTAACACTAGACTTCACATTTATAGTTCAATCTTCTTGAAACTTAGTCAAAACGTATGTCTTAATGATATATCAGCTTTCTTTGAAAATGGTTCAGGTTCGTTGAAAAAGATGGCCGCCAGGGGGGCATATTTGCTCATATGGCTAAAGCAAAACCATTTGAACACTCTAGAAGTAACATTTATACTTCAATCTTCATAAAACTTGGTCCGAACATTTGTTGTTATGATACCTCGGCTGAATTCGAAAATTGTTACGGTCCGTTGAAAAACATGGCCACTAGGGAGCGGGGCAGTTTACCGTGTATGGCTATAGCAAAACCTTGCTAACACTATCGTTTATAAAAAAATCTTGCTGCACTGATGTTGTCTATTGGAACTTGTATCTGACAATGTAGAAAATACCATAAGCACTAGTTGTAATGCACCACATGCTGAAGTGTACAAATGCATAATTTCAACATTGCGATAGGCTATCAACAGCAGTATATTCTGATAGGAAGACATTCATGTACCGGGTATTTTAGATATAAAATAGTTAATAGATATAAAAGTACTCAAAATGCTTTAATCCAGTAAATTCCTATTGAAGCATAATAACTAGCGTTAAGTGTATTTGCTGTTTTCTGCTAATGTTTTATATCTGCCCACCTCAATCAAATTGGGCACATGTCCGGTAGAAGTTATTTTGTCAGTTATTTAGCTATTCGAGTCAATAAAATATTTTAATTCCTGCGTGTGGCCACTTCTGACCCCAGTCAAGATTAAATTACACATACATGTATTCGAGGGCCTTTATATGATGTTTCATATAAAATATAACACGAGGTCATAATGACTTCTTTATTAACATTACATTTTATTTCATGACATAACATCGACATAATTTGTATTTGGCATAAAATAGCACAAAACATTCATAAAGCATTCGGAAAGTCTATAACAATTGATAATATTGGTATTAAAAGAAGGTGGTAGAATCTGAGAAGAGAGTTAATATATAAGATGTAGATATACAACTTTTTTGTATCTTAGATACATTAGTACAGAATATTTTATGAATATGTATCTCGTTAAATTGTCTGCTTGTGTTGTAGTATTCTCATAGCTTTGAGATTCAAATGATATCGATTCCACTTAACTGTACGCTTTTCGTCTTGGCTGATCCATTGTTAATGTTCAGAAGATTATCTGATTCAGTAGCGTCATGAATGCCACGGCATATTTTTTCACAAGATGGCTGCTGCTCAAAAAGAGCTCTTGCAGAAATGCTTTTCTTTGCTCGCTTTTGGGTTGAGATACTTTATACACTGGTGAACTAAATGGTGACTTAATGGGCGTAAGCACAGGTGTAATTTATTGCAGACAAATTCCAGTGTGACATGCAGTTGACGAAATGCATTTTGGTGTAACTAATCGTATTGTTTGCGATGTTTTCAAGCACTTTCTCTTCAAACGATGAAGCGATCGACTTGTCTTTTTGCGCATTCTGAAATAAAAAAACAACAGCTATATATAAAAGACATCTAATTATATCAGCTTATTTGATGACATCAATATTTAATCTTCACAAAAATAATTATATATCGATTACCACATATATGCAATTCAGACAAAGATTTACATTTAATAGTATATACTACATATATTATTGAAGCTTGACAAAAATCACCGTAATCTCAGAGCTGCCACTGTTTCGAGCCGAGCATTATATTTTTAATAAGCACTCACCTGTGCCAAGTATGTAAAAGGAAATGTTAAAATGTAAAGTTCAGTTTAGTTTTACTGCAAACTACATTTGGTCTTATTATTGTCATGCCTTTATATATATAAATAGCAACCTTTTTCGAGCGTGACTTGTATTTAATTTAATAAATTTAATTTAATAATATTAAACACGATGTAAACATGTAAAATAACACAGGATTTTGTGTTTTCTGATCATAGAACGGAACGTCATTTGGACGAAAAATCGCTTGGCTGATCACAGATGTTATAACACTTTTATTATGATAAACATCGCATTAAAAGTAACAAGAAATATGTTTAAACAAGGGCTGTTTGTAAAACATGAATGCCCCCATATGGGCTGTCCGTTGTAGTGCCAGCCATTGTGTGAATACGATTTTTGTCACTGTGACCTTGACCTTTGACCTAGTGACCTGAAAATCAATAGGGATCATCTGCGAGTCACGATCAATGTACCTATGAAGTGTCATGATCCCAGGCAAAAGCGTTCTTGAGTTATCATCCGAAAATCATTTTACTATTTCGGGTCACCGTGACCTTGACCTTTGACCTTTTGACCTCAAAATCAATAGGGGTCATCTGCAAGTCATGATGAATCTACCTATGAAGTTTCATGATCCTAGGCGTATGCATTCTTGAGTTATCATCCGGAAACCATTTTACTATTTCGGGTCACCGTGACGTATGTGTTCTCGAGTTATCATCCGAAAACCATTTTACTATTTCGGGTCACCGTGACCTTGACCTTTGACCTAGTGACCTCAATCAATAGGGATCATCTGCGAGTTATGATCAATCTACCCATGAAGTTTCATGATCCTAGGCGTATGCATTCTTGAGTTATCATCCGGAAACCATTTTACTATTTCGGGTCACCGTGACCTTGACCTTTGACCTAGTGACATCAAAATCAATAGGGGTCATCTGCAAGTCATGATGAATCTACCTATGAAGTTTCATGATCCTAGGCGTATGCATTCTTGAGTTATCATCCGGAAACCATTTTACTATTTCGGGTCACCGTGACGTATGTGTTCTCGAGTTATCATCCGAAAACCATTTTACTATTTCGGGTCACCGTGACCTTGACCTTTGACCTAGTGACCTCAATCAATAGGGATCATCTGCGAGTTATGATCAATCTACCCATGAAGTTTCATGATCCTAGGCTATGCGTTCTTGAGTTATCATTCAAAAACCATTTTACTATTTCGGGCCACAGTGACCTTGACCTTTGACCTAGTGACCTCAAAATCAATAGGGGTCATCTGCGAGTCATGATCAATGTACCTATGAAGTTTCATGATCCTAGGCCCAAGCGTTCTTGAGTTATCGTCTGACAACCACCTGGTGGACGGACCGACTGACCGACAGACCGACCGACCGACCGACCGACCGACCGACAGACCGACATGAGCAAAGCAATATACCCCCTCTTCTTCGAAGGGGGAAATAAAAAGATATACGGCGTTGATTGTGGTTGCAGTTAATGAAAGGTAAAGACTTCAATGAATAGACCAGTTGAATGTTATTGTTTACATTCAGGATTTTCCGCGCATGCGCAATGACTGGTTGGCAAAAAGCACTGGTTACAGTAACGTAAAACATGTATATATGTCTTTTGTTTGGTCAATAAAACGATACAAAAATCCGAAATCAACATTAAAACTCTTAAATAAAAGTGCAAAAACATAATATTTAGTACCAATAAATGTATTTTCATAAATATAATTTCCTCTGTATAAGAATACGAATTACTTATTAACATCAGAGTAAACGTGGTCGGAAGACTAAAAACTGTCAATCTCACAAAACAAAACAATAAATATTCTTTCGTATTCTTTGTGATAGTAAGATTTTGATAAATTATATTTCAAAAATAATAACACATACATTTATTTGATTATAATTATAAGTGGTGTAGATATTGTTATTGTTCATAGGCAAACGAAAGTGTAAGTGGGACATTTAATCAATTATATAAAACGAAGCCCTTAAAGTGGAATACATTACCATTTTTAAACATTGTAGTAATTTTATTGTCCATTGAATGAATTATCGTTTCGTTTCCATTGAATGACAATATCATAACGTTTAGCATACATATGAAAAACAAGAACTGTATATTATGCAAATTGAACTGTCTTTGCTTGCACCCTCTTTACTGGTGATAATGAGTGATAACAATCTAGCATTTTATGATATATAAATCTATATATAGTAATTTATTTTACGCAAGTATTCATTACCCTTTTGTTGTTAGCTTGTTTTTATAATGTCGTTTCGTACACTACAGTAACGAACAATCTTAACACGTATACTAATAGCCGAGTTTACATCTGCCGGTACTCGTTAAATACGTTAATCGTGCAGCAGTGAAATTGCACGATACTTTTAATTTATATTTATTAAACACTGTATTATTATGATTAAACTGGCTAATATATATATACACTAGTTCCTGTTAATCCATTTCGGAGAAATATCTTCATTTTTTTTAAATATGTTAAAATATTTTATTAAAGCAACTATTTCGAATTTTGGCTTTACAATTTTGCTTAGATGATCGCTCAATATGCCAAGAGATGACATGAAGGTATCATAAATTGTGTTTATTGACCAGACACTTGTATGCCACATGTGGTTTATGCAGGGACCCAAGAATAGGTCCCTGGATTTATGACACCATGTGTTCTTTGTAATTGTTTAGACAGTATCCGATCATAACGAGATAATCGGTTTATGATGAACAAAGGTGCAATAAAACACCGGGTAAAACACGCTGAAACAAAGAGTGTCAAAATTGGTGTGAATAATTAAATAAAAACAATTACATTTATCAAGAGAATTTATTTAATGCGTAACAAGGTAGGTTTTTCAGGCATAATTAAATGTTCAAATCAGTTACTATATGTTGCGTACATAAAGTCGATATATTTGCTGTTTGTTTACATCCTTATTTGTGTTCGTTTATTAAATTTGATTTATTCTGAAAGAATTTCAATATCTGAGAATTTTTTATCTCAAAAATGGTCGCGAAGATGTGCCAAGTTTAGATTTTTATGGTAACCACATACCGAGCTCGTAAATTGTCTTCCACTCCCGAGTTCGATCGTTTATAGTAAAAACAAATAATAACAACAATATAATCGTGCCAAAAATGCATTTCCTTACACGCTTATGTTTTATTCAGACATAGTTAGTAAAATTATATTTGATATAGTGCATGATTATCAATAAAAACGATGATTATTTCAACCTTCTTTATATGCGCTTATATGAATTTCACCTCTTTTTGCCAACCAGTGGGCGGAGTCTAATATTTGCAGGTGCGCGTGACGTCACTCGTCAACTGGTCTATGAGATCAAAGATAGCGAATGTCTTTTTCTGTGCAGTTCTTATCTGCAGCAAACGCAGTACGGGATGATACGCGGAGTTTTCGCGGCTTATTTTACATTATTACATATTGCTGGTCATAAACGTATAGATACAAAACAGAAAACCAAAAGAAGAATGGAAGTGAAATTAAAACATATGAGTCAACCGGCCACACGCGAAGTATCCGTATATATTTTAAATATTTACACGCGCGTTCTTCGAACAAACCTGTTTTAGTGGTTTGTCTGGCGTTGCTATTTGATTCGATTTTTAACAGTATCGAGAATCATTGCGCTCATGCTTAATTCATTAGTCAATATGATTGCATAATTCTTGTTAAATTAATTAAAAACAATAGGGGTCATCTGCGAGTCATGATCAATGTACCTATGCAGTTTCATGATCCTAGGCCCAAGCGTTCTTGAGTTATCGTCTGACAACCACCTGGTGGACGGACCGACTGACCGACAGACCGACATGAGCAAAGCAATATACCCCCTCTTCTTCGAAGGGGGGCATAATAATATTTATCATTGTATTGTTGTAAAACACGTTAAGAATCTATTATTGACCTACCATATGATATCGCTGGATATCTTCATTTAACATCTGTCTGGTCTAAAGAAAATTCCAGTTCACCTAGTTCACGCTATAGCGTCTTTATTATGTAACGATTATTTTCCTGGCCGCGAACTCCGATCAGCACATAGGGTAGAGACGCAGCGATGACCTGTATGTAAACTCTGACATTCACACACAGTGGCCGCAAATTGACCCGATATACCTCGCGAGTTATAATGCAATGCATTAAAGTGAGTCTTCGCTTCCACTTCTCTCTATACTTTAACATGTTAACATGTTGACAGGAATATGGAAGTTAGTACTAAATATGAGAAAATAGCCTTAAAGTGCAAACGTTCTCGCGCTGAAAATCTTCTGAAAATAAAAGGTGGACGCACAAACTGTATTGATGTCGAGATTGAGTGTAAAACTGTTCTATCTATTAAGCCTTTTCATAAGATATAAAATTGTTTCATGCTGAACACGCAGTAAAACAGTGTTACAAAGACGCGGACATGTTTCCAATGTTCTGGTCGTATTCTCAAATCAGCCAATGCAGTCAATGAAGTGTATTCATCTGTACTTGGCCGCGGGAAGTTTTATTTGAATTCTATTGGACGCTAACAAAGATCAGGCTAAGGTGAAAAGCTGGCTTAATACAGCTTACGCCGAAAAACAGAAGCAGTTCAGTTGATGAACTCAAAACTGTTCAGACGATGTACGCAAACATGTTGTATTTATTTCGTTGTTTGTCGTCTTGAATAGAGAAAAAACACGTCAAAATAAAGTATGTTCAGACGATGTACAATTTTCATTGTTTATTGTTCCTGAATGTTTGAAATGTTTGAAACTACAGAAATCTTAGAAAAACGACAATTACCAGAGTACATAAGGCGACTAAGCGGGTACTCTGTGCATAGTTATCATTTATTTTGATATTATAAAATATGAGAATACCTTGATTTTCGTCATTAAGCGAGAGCTTTTTCCGCCATTTTGTGCGTACGATGTACTTTTGTGATCACGTGATTCCCCGCAGTGTTTGTGGTATCGTGAAATTAATGTAGAATAAAAGGATCCTTAAGCTAACAAAGCGAACACGAGACAGTATGAGTTTAAGTGATTATGCGATATCGCATAAGGTTAAATAATAAATGTTTAAAAGTTAAAGCAACATATGTAGATTCACAATTACCGAAGTAAGAATACAGGACACCCGTTCTGACGGCTGCACTCGTCGGTTAAAAGTAATTCAAAGCTTTATTTGATCTGGTTAATTATTGAATTATGCGTGTAATGTCGTGCAGTTTTCGAGATACACGCCCGTGTTGGGCAGGTAAAGAGGTTTTATAAATATTGTGAAAACAAAACCAATTAGTCCGCTTCATCGTTAAATACAAGTGTAGCATATAGCGCCAGTTGCTAAAAAGGCTGCTCATAGTATAATACGTATATGTTTACAAATGATGCCGCCTAGAAGTCCATATTTAAGCATTGTATATAACAATGATTATCATGATTCCTTATAGCGAGCAACGACTGGTATATTTCGAGAGAGTAAAGAAAAAGAGGTTAAGGTAATAATTGAAATTTGGAAGGGTGTTCTCTGTTTCCTTAGAAATTGCTGATTAAAGGGGCCCTTTCACAGCTTTTGGCATGTTTTGAAGTTTGTCATTAAATGCTTTAAACATTGGATCTAAAAAGCTCCAGAACAAAATCAAAAATAAAATTAAAAAAAGGAAAAAACTGTAGCCCGCAGCAGGGCTCGAACCAGTGACCCCCGGAGTATTGGAGTAAAAACCATGTAGGGTGGTGCGGTGGTCTAGTGGTAACACAATGGTCTACCATTCCAGAGGCCCTTGGTTCAATTTCTGGCCGGGGCACTGGACATTTCAGAAATGCTTCAAGTGTTTTCCACCCAACTAGAGATGTACTGGTATGAAACCCAGGTAATTCTCGCGTGTATCGGTGCTATACACTGAGCACATAAATGAACCAAGGGATCTATTCGCAAAGAGCTAGGGTATTGCACCCGGATTCCTTGTATCTCAATACTGTCTCTTCTGCTTGCTGTCTCTTCAGCAAAAACCAAAGGACCCCATTGTAAGTAAGTGCTTGCACTTTTATGGGTTATTCTTGACCGCAAGGTCAAAATAAATACAATACAAATTAGACGGCTCGGCCATCCTGCCAAGTATGTATAAGAGTCGTATTTTATACTTTATATCAGCAATCTTCGTAGTTTCACAAAATTAAACGACAACAACAGAACTCTCCAAATTATTCAATCGTTTCGCGTTGCAACGCTTTATAATTTTCAGGTTTTTATATCGTCAAAAGATGCATATAATGGCTATATTAGACCATGGTTAATGTTCAGTATTACTGTTTCCTCACAAATATCATAACTATAACGAAAATTTGCGAATCTGGAAAACTTTTTTCAATTTTGTCAATTTACCAGAACGTGAAAAGATCCCTTTAATGCCTTCGCAATTTTTAAGCTATATGGTTAAGTATTTTTAAATAAGAACAATGAGTGTCACATACACTTTAGATAAAGAGCTGTCATACATTACTATGAGTTGCGAGAAATGTAACGAAAGAACAGCATCATTTAATAGTGAAACAGGTTATTTAATATTCAGGGTTTCTAGTAGGTCTATGACTTTTTCCAAGAATCTATAATGTATACACACGAATAGATCTATATGTAATTATATGTATCGCTCCATGAGAAAACCAGCCTTAATGACATCGACGACGTCATCGGTAAATCGTCATTTTCATTACATCATAGTTTTCTGCAAAATATTGATTTGCATTTATGCGTGATATATTTATTTACACGTGTGTTTTATTTCGTTCGGAATTTAAGAACTTGTTGAATGGATGCCGAACTTCAGGTAAAAACCTTAATACTATATACATTTATTTTTTATTTTATTTTTTTGCAAAATCGCAACTGAATAAACTGTTTAAAGTCATTTATTAAAGCCTCCTATTGAACCATGTCACGCATTAATTTTTCTCTGAATCATTGAATGAAAGACACTGGTTGATCGTATAATATTTTCAGACAATTACTTGATTATTTTCGATTTTTCTTAACCATAATTCACTGTCTAATATGTGTTATTGTATCTAAATTGTATGAATGTTTAGTTCATTATTAACGCCTCTTAAATGAGTGTTTACAACTGTGTTAAACAAGCCTTTGAATAGTCTTAAAGTTAAACTAAAAGTAGCAATAATGGATATAATAATTGATCTAACAACTGGTTTGCTTGTGATTATTTTGTTTGTGTGTGAATATTTAAACAAAACTATTTCAAAATACCGTATGAATTTATTAAAATAGTACAATAAACGTCATTCCATATCGTTCTGTAATAGCTCAGTGAGTTGAGTGGAGGTCTCATCAGAATTTTATTGATTTAGGAAATGAGTCGAATCTCGGCAGATCCTATATTTTTTGTTGCATCCGCATTTTAAAGAAAAATGTTTTATTAAATTTCCACTTAATTTTTTATTGAAAAGGAAAGTTGTTTATTGATTAGCGTGTAGACTCTATTTATATAGATCTTGTACTTCTCGATTTGGAAAGCGTTATATCAGAAAACTTGAATCGTACTCCAGCGGTTTCACAGACATTGGAGGCGAGTGATGATAGCGACGCAGATACCAGCAGATACCAGCAGCTACATGTACCACGACATCTGTCAGGGTCGTGTGCGGTCAATGGTGAATGAAGGTATTGGTGGCAGTGATGACAGCGATAGTGACGACGAAGACGATACTAATGATCGTCCATCACTTCCACCAAATGAAAGCAATTCACACAACGTTAACAGCGCTGGCTTCCATGAGCTTGGTGAGTGTGACCCTGATATGTTAGCTGTAGATTCTTATATAAAGGGATGTGGATGGGCGAGACATTTTAAAAAGAACTTTACACCAGCTGCGGTATATCAGTCCATATTAGAAATGCGCGAGAAGACCAATGATGAAAACATAATGTTCCTTATGGGACTTTTAATCAATTGTACAGATAGGTACGTCTTCTAGCACGAAGAGAGGAAAGAAACGCTCCCGCGTACATACACACATTACAATTAATGGTGTTTTGTGTGTAAGACGACGTTTCAACAGTTTTTGACGTAAAACGAGCTGTTCTGTGTAGACTCATACAGACAGTAACTCAATGTGATTGTACGCCCAGAACGCACGGAAACAGAGGTCAAAGACCTAAGCACGCACTATGATTTGATGATGTGAATGCAGAATCGGGTTGTTCAGTTTATCATGAACACGTCCGAAGAAATCGGTCTGCCATACCCAGCAGCATCGAGGGGAAGCGACAACATTTCAGTCGTTTACTTTCCCGCAAGCACTTCAAAACTGCAATTGCATGCGCAATATATTGCTGCTTGCGAAGAGCGAAGTGTACGGCGCATTAAAATATCCTCTTTCAAAAGCATCTTCCGCACATTCGGATTGCCCAATCGAGAGAGGAAGTTTGTGGCACTTGCGAGCGACTTGGTAATTACATTGTCGGCGCTGTAACAGAAGAAGAGAAGTTACACACACTAAGCGCAAAGGAGAACCACATCACAACCGCGCGCAAGGTTGTTAAATTAATTACAACTTAATTGATTGTTAGCCTATAAATTTAAGTAATAATGTAATGTAATATTCTTATATTTTGCATGTTTGATTAAAATGCCAGTGAAAACCAAACAACAAAAGCGGTAATTGGTATTGATACTTAATTTATGTTCACATGATTAAAGGAAAGACATGTTTACTTAGCCTGTGTGGAGCTGGCGTAACTGAAGTCATTCATAGACGAACACTTCAATGCGCTACCTGGTATACGGTATGTGGCAGCTATTATATAAAACAAAGTAAATTTTACGCAAATATTTATTTACACTTATTTTATTTGGACAAACTTCCAAAAATAGAGTGTGTACTTCCGCTACAGGAAATCTGTACTTCTGAATGTCGTCTGCAATCCCGGCGTAGTCATGGTAAAAACATGTAGCGACGGCGAAGAAACCTCATTTTGTTTGCTGAAGAACGAATATTTTCGCTTCACGAACACCGACCGCCCAGTGCCGATACTTGCCGCTGGATTATCTGCAGCACTGCAGTACGACATGACGTCAAAATTACGTCGTAATGAAGCTCGTCTCAGCGTAACATAGGTTCAGAAAATGGAAATAATTATAGGCTATAGGAAGAAACTCCCAACGATTTTTAAATACGTTATCAGCTAGCTTTTCTTTTAAAGTGCGTGTGTTTTGTTTATCACGAAAACTTATTTTGTCCCATTTCCTTTCATCCCCAAAACGATACCCACTTCTCCGACAGTGTTTTGCTTTTGACCAAAAAGTTGCAACACTTTATTACACATCAACACAAACATGATTGACTTAAATGACTGCCTTTTCAGATAAAAATATCTGGTTTAAGGTAACTACATTAATTTACTACATCTGTTTAAACTCATATATCACTCGCTAAAATCCGTTATTGATAAATCGTCTAGAAAAAAGACCTTGGCAAACAGCGTAGACCCAGATTAGACGCCGCATGATGCGGCGTCTCATCTGGGTCTGCGCTGTTTGCATAGAGGAATTTCTGTAAGAAATATTCTAAATACAGAAATAAATATACTAGACGTCCCTAATTTTTGAAATAAATTGATCCAATTTAGATCCAATTTATAAGGATGGGAGAGTCCACTAGGCATACATGGGTTAATTTCATAGACTTAAAATAGTATACTCGTACCCGACGCATAAAGCTATCCTTATTTGAAAACTATAAACGTATAGGCAATCACTATTGAATTTAATAGTTTGTTTTGCAGTTTTTTACGAAAATTGAAACGTAAGTTCAGAACATTGTTTTTGTTTTTAAAGCGTTGAACACCAGACAAGTGCATTGAAAAGCCCGAGGCCTTTTCGTTTTCTGGTTTTGTATGTACATACTTAAACAATACGAGTTGATGGTCAGTTTTAAATGACGACCCGTTTCATTGAAGATAACTTGAAGTAAGATCATATTTATGCTGTATGATCCTTGCAATATTTCGAACAGTTGTAAACAAATGATCTAAGAGCACACCTAGTAGGATATTAGGATAATGTTCTGGATTAATGTTTTCACAATTTGACGGTTAAGCTACGACAAATATAAGGTTCGGCAATATATGCAAAATATAACATAGGTATACATGCAGTTTAATTGTTTTGTCGGAAACACAATGGCTTTCCGGGCGGCATCTCTAAATGTCTATTTTCAACCATGTCACCGGAAACAGAGGTATTGATATCTGCGATGGCTGTTGTTGTGCGACACAAATGGTTCTTGTCATGCTTGCAGTAATGAAACTGTACACGGATGAGGTAAGTGTTCAGAAACATCTTCATAATTACCATGCAAACTGTATAAATCGTCGTGCGTATAACATGTAACACGACTCAATGTAATGTTATCGAGTTATATCAAAGTTGCGTGATGTTCAAGGTTTAGGTAATATTACATTTCACTTCTAGAATAATTAAATAGCAATCATAATCGTCTCATGCCCCAAACAGTCCAATTATCAAATATTCTTTACGAGTAAGTTTAGATTTTGAAGACTGATAAACATATGAATTGATAAATGGAGGAAACCTTGACAAACAAAACACAGACAATATTGACACGAGTACGCACCCTTAATTTCATTATTATGCGTAACATTTGAGCTATTATACTTTAAAGCTTTTTGTGTTTTTATTTTAAGTTGCTAGGTTTTTTATTTTTAAACGTATGTGAAATATGAAAGTTCGTACATTTTTCTTGTATATGTACTAAATTTCATAAACGTACCTTGCGCTACATAATGTCCGTATTTACAAGTTCTGATCAAATTGCATGGATAGTCATATTTGTGGCCTGTATAGTGTTTTTCTTAGATCTGCATTGATGAGGTAGGTTTTGGAAGCACGTGCACCTGATTCGAGCTCTACCTAGTTTTAAAATACATATTCTTAGAAAGTGTAATCAATATTTGAATAACTCAAGCTAAACATGACCTAGGACTTCCGACTTAGGACGATTGATTGCAGGTGACCAGAATGGGAAACCATGAGTACTTTTGTCAATGATGATTGCACACTCAGATTATTCAACGGTAATAATGTGTGAGTTTTCATCACATGCATTCAAAGACATAAGCTAAGAGCTTACCTAAAATGTATTAAAAAATTGGTACATTAGAATTCATGTCTGCATGTATGTCAATTGGACACAGACTGCGGCAGTTGTTACTTCTCCCAAATATGCTTATATATTGGAACAGACTAATTTGCACAGGGAACATAATACATAAAAACTACGAGTTATTGTTTGACAGCTAACAGTTTTTTAAAAGGTGTTTGATGAATTGGATGATGATCCACATCTGATGTTTGCAACAGAAACAAGGCACAACATTGGTGAGCGCCCTAAGTCTGTGCGCCTTTTTTTAATGATCCTTATGACACTGATGCAACTGCGGCTATGATTACTTGTGGGCGATCTGGCCTAAATCTTCTGTATATGATCATCAGCGTGCAGCATAATGTTTAAAAATCGATTGACTATTAAGACTCATAATTTTATTTCCCACGTATGAGGCCAAGTAAGGCTGCTGTTGTTCCAAACATGCAAATGGAATGTCTAGATATGTTTTCAAGAAACAATGTTTATATCAAATGCACTGAATATATTACGCATAGTTACATTAAGTACACTCGTGTGTATGTAGTAACTGCACGTCTCATATTACATTGAAGTCGTAATTCGGGAAAAGTCAATCTAGCCCTGTTATATTTGTGTTGGATTTGTTTGGCCTGTCAGCGTTAGACAGCCAACGTAATGTATAAAGTGGCCAACAAATGCTTAATTTTCTCAGATCTGACAACGCCAAAAGGACTAAAGTTGCTTATACCCCCGTTTAAAAAATCGAACAAATAATTGTATAAAAGGGAAGACATGAACACAGGTGGTTAGCGTGTGGCTATGATATTAATTAGTTCTACATTGATGTGAGCTTCGCGATTGTTTGTCTTCATATCCACAGGTAGTTAGCGTGTGGCTATGATATTACTTAGTGAAAACAACATTTTGAATATTAAATTATCATATTAAAACGAAAAAAAAAATTTCTAAACAAAGAACAACATTTCACTATCAAATATATATATAACAAGGTATCCAACTCGAAATCACCCGAAAACGGGGTGCATCGTTTTGGACAGCCATTACTTCATCAATTTTGCAGCGATTTTCAATATCTTGGTCATATTCAACGCAGAAATGAATTTCCTTTCTGGAAATGTATATGTCTTGCAACATTTTTACAAATACTGGGTCAACTTTTAAGAAATAACACGATACACAACTCGCGTGACCCAGTTAACATCGATCAGACCGTATTTATGACTGAAATCTTCACTTTTCCCTGCAAAGTTCTCGAACCTCGATACCACAATTCAATAAAACGTATGAACAAACATTTGTACCGTGCTTGCCGTTGCATTATGCATCAAAACTAACTTTCAGCGCATTTTGAAACCTTTGTTTACATACATTTCAACTAACTGACATTTTAAACACACGAGTGATTTCATTGGTCCAATGCGAAGTTGTGTCTTTACAACTGGAGATTTCATTCATAAATACGGTCTGATCGATGTTAACTGGGTCAGGCAAATTGTGTATTGCGTTATTTCTTAAAAGTTGACCCAGCATGTGTAGAAATATTACAAGATATATACATTTCCAGAAAGGAAATTCATTTCTGCGTTGAATAAGACCGGGTTCATGAAAATCGCTGCAAAATTGATGAAGAAATGGCTGTTCAATACGATGCGTCCCCGTTTTCGGATGATTTCGATTTGGATACCTTGTTATATATATATATTTGATAGTGAAATTTGTTTTTCAGAAAAGTTGATTTTTCGTTATAATATGCTAATTTATCATTGAAAATTATGTTTTCACTAATTAATGTCATAGCCACACGCTAACCACCTGTGGATATGATGACAAACATTCGCGAAGCTCGCATCAATGTGGAACGCAAAATCATACTATAGTTTTGACATAATTAAACAAATTTGATATTCAACGTTCTAAGGTTGGATATGTAAAGATGACTTAATATAATTTCCCTGTGGCATTCGACATGATAGTAATACTAGGTTTAGACAAACGACTGCCATGCGATCGTAATTAGCTAGTTAACATGAACATGTGAATATCGCATTGGAACATGGGCATATATTGAAAACATACACGTGAAAATAACATATATAACACACAATTACATGATAGAAAACGTTTTTTAATCTACATGCACATTCAACCGCTGAAAGTGCTACAGGCAATGAGTTCTCTTTGATGAGACGTCTCTTTGATTATTTAAAGTGCAATTTAACGCTCGCCAACATAAGCCGTAAAATTAAACGCCGGTGTAAAATTTGTAATTACACTTATATGCACTAATTCTCCTGTAAGATGTGCAATACCGACCACATAATATTGTCAGACCATGTATGTGATTACTGCAAATAATTGTTATCACACTTCTTAAATAAGTACGATATTTACACGTTTTATTAAAGTACTATATTGCATATAATAGCAAATTATACTATCATAATTATCTTCGTTGAGTTAAACTGTTTAAAAATAATTAACGATTCGCTTTATCGTTCTTGCACGAAACAAATGTGTGATACCGGTTTCTAAATAAATAGGAATAATGAAAGTAAAGAAACACAGTAAGTAAAAAAAAAAAAATTGTTTATAACCATCTATCTTTTAGTTAAAGAAAGTGACACATTACCCTAACAATACCGGAAACTAAATGAAATGAGCCGCGCTGTGTGAAGGGGGGTGGGGTTAATGCATGTGCGTAAAGTGTCGTCCCAGATTGGCCTGAGCAGTCACTTTCTGCCTGAACTATCTTTTGATAAGAAGAGAATTTCTTTAAACGAAAAATATCATAAAGGCGGAAAGTGTCCTCCCTCATTCGCACAAGCTAATGTGGGACGACACTTGACGAATATGCATTAAACCCCCTTTTCACAGAGCAAGGCCCAAATGCATTTGACAAACACATTAAAGCTGGGGCCAGCGCCTTGGAATGACAAATACAAAGCTTTATGAAAAAATAATTAATATTATAATACAAAGTTACGAGACTTGTGGTATTGCAGAAAATAAAATTATTCCAACCAACTTATTAAAATTATTATGAAATGATGCATTAAGCCAATGTCTAGATGTATTGTATGCTATTTAAGTGCGTTTGTTTAACAATTGAAACGTACTATATAGCTGGTTCCACATTGTATTGTCAAATAACTATTTTGAACCAACACACTCGTAGTGGCGGAGAATGTTTTCTGAAAAAGAAGTACGACAACTCGTGAAAGAATGATGCTGTACTCATAAGAATATCATCTAGTTCACGAATTGCACACTATCTCCTGTCATAACAACAATATCAGTAATGACATTGCCTAATTAAACAATTATGTGCACTATACATGTTTTCACGAATATATAGAAATGATAAACGTATTGCTCATTATAAGATAGCAAACTAGCCCTTCTAATTGGAAACTTCAAGTCAAGTCAAGTAAATTTTATTTAAAGTCGGCAAGAGTACATAACATATAACATAAGCTATACTTAGCTTTTGAACCGACATTAATTCAGAAGCGTTATTGCATAGTAAAGAGTATAAATGAAAACAATTGTTACGTATATGCTTCGTTTAAGTATTATTGATATGCTTCAGTGAAGTTTTGTTCTTTCAAGTTGTATTTTTGTGGTTTAAACTGTATCCTATTTACTTCTTTTATAATGGAATCCTGATGAGATATGATTGGTATCTGTCACAGTGAAGTGGGCATTACTTCTTTTTTGTTTCTTTCTTTTCGTCTTTGACAAAATCAAGTCATGTAACGTTTAATTTCAAGGTATTAATTTGACCAGAATTCAGAAAGTGATTCACTCGGCGTTGTTGTACAATACTGTTTCTAACTATATTTTAAATGTTATCCATTAGTTTATCTACACAACTATGTACAAGTATATGTATGTCATTCTTAATAAATGTCGTCATTAGTTAGTTGCTATATGCAAATTAGTTTATTTTTCTGAAAAAGCACACTTTTGTCCATTTTATAATGTTATAACATTTACTTGTATTAATAATTTACGTAATGCCTATTAATATTATGTTTATTTTGAAAATATCAGTATTTTTTGTGTTATCCGATAGATACACCAATTGATATCTGCTCTTTTTCTATCAGAAAATTAAATAATGAACACGTGCGTTCGTGATTTGTGTTAATCAATACAAGTTGAATTTCATTTTACATCGTTCTTATTATCTGTCCAAAACGTTATGTTCAGAACAACTGCTGAATAAAAGAGCTAGGCACAATATTTATGCCTTATTTGCGAGATTGACTTCAAAGGTAACTGCTGATAATGCAATTCAGTTCAAATTGTTAATAGAGTACAGATAAGCTCAGTTCGTCGTTTTTAAAACTCCATTTGACTTTGCTGAAACATATTTATTGACATATTTGTCTGCATAATTCAAGAATTTCCCAGTAAACTATTGAATAAAACCCCAGAGGATAGTGTTCTAAAGGCGCATCACTAAATCACATGACATTCCACAAAGGAAACTCTTTCACACGACCAGCTCTATTGAAATGCACACTGTTCAAATGCACGATTGATTGCAGAATGTATAATAATTCTTAATGCACAGGCTATTGGAATGAACAATAAACTTTCTAAATGCACATCCAGCAGATCTATTTGATTCAATTCACACCATGTATTGACTAATAATTCACACCGAGAAAATCCAGCAACAACGGTTTCCTGCATATCTTGTCACTGTGTGTTATAACGCTTTTGCAAAAAGTTCAGAAAAAAACGAAGATCGCAATTTTATTCAAAGCCTGTTATCACGTACAGTACGTGGACAAGTGCGCTTTATTTATTTTTTTACTTTTGTGGATGCTTTTTTATGCAACAATAATAAGTTAACTTTCAAAAGCTGAAAACAAATACTAAACTGTCTGTCTCATTGTTTACGTGAAAATATTTTATTATTGATATATTTTTTTAAATTTCATATTTCCGTCTTTGTTAAGTAAAAGTGTAACTAGTAAACTATTTAATGAAATGATTCTATTTGAACCGTTGAAAAACCACTCTAAGTAGTGCACAAGTGATTTAATAATTTGGCAGTAAAATTATCTCGATAAATTATCTCGATATATTCTTCTTATGTCATCATAAATACGTGTTTGAATGTTAAAGTGCTTTTTTAATTCCCGTGTAATATACAGTTTCACCATATAATGACCCGCCCTTGGCGAGTGTGTGGTCATTCTCTCTTAATAAAAATGATCTCTTAGCGTAGGATAAAGGCATAAGATTTGAATTGTAAAGGCGACAATGAACACAAACACAAGAATACTAATACATGTTTAAAAAGTGTTATTTACGTACAATAAAATAATGAATTGTAGGTAAACAATTCAGCATACAATTTGAATGCACATATACTATATATCAAACGTGTATGCTCCCTTAATACAGTTAAATATTTCGAAATTTCAATGCATGTACATCAATGCCTATTTTCTCCCCAGAGAGTTGTTGGGGTGGGCTAGCGTTATTTCGTATTGCCTATTTAATATAAGATGACGGGTAAATAAACATCTGATCTACCTAATTATAATTCGGACGTGAATGAGCAATAGTTGACTATTAGGTTTTAGTGGCATATGTTTGCGTAAATATCTTTGTTACAAGCAAAAAGCCCGTCCCAAAGTAAAAACGGTTAACAACAGTACACTAAATTAAGAGATCGATGTTACTTGCACATGTTTACCTATTTACTGTATCTTAATATAGTATGTAGCTAATGTTTGTGTGATATATATATATATATATATATATATATATATATATATATATATATATATATATATATATATATATATATATATTTATATATAAGATACGGGAAGAGAAGAAATGACCCAAGCAAAGGACGAAGTCCCTCAATCTATTCGAGAATTACCGCATCATCAGCCTCATTAGCCATGCAAGCAAAGTCATGTTACGCATCATCCACAACAAACTGAAAAGAAAGCTTGAACACGAGTGCATAAAAAGACTGCTCTGCATCTCATACACACAAGAGCACAAGACCAATAAGTACGTCCGCAACATGACGAAGGCACTTGTTGGCCCTCAAGAAACCTCATGGGAACCATCACACGATGAATCCTTGCTTTTGACACGTGGCCAGACACGACACATTGTACAAGATATCTATGTGGAGGTCCCTAGTTTCTCCCCAATGTACTGAACGGTCAATGGAACAATGCTGATAAGTATAAGGGTTATAAGGACACCCGTATATTGGTATTCCGACATATCATTTACAACCACTATGATATGATCTCAAAGGATCGCAATCACGGAAAACAATTCTCTAAGTTTTCTGATCATTAACAGTCATGCGACTTAGTTGACATAATTAACCAATACTATTTATCTGATGCTGAAGTTCAATAATGGTTTAAGAGCAACAAGCAACATCGTTGACACATAAAACATACCCTGTATTTTGAATGTCGTCTTAGTGTGTTTTAACGACTCCTGTCATGTATGAAGAGAGACAACTCGTTTATGCATACATTTAAAAGTATTGTGCTTGCTGCAATCCTTTGCGAAGAACCGATGTCATATAATATTTCTGCAATTACTGTTATTTAGGCCAAGCGCGCAAACCCTTATCATTTAAAAACATGGAAAGCGGAAGATCATAAAACTTTCCTTTCAAACCTATGTTTTTCATTCTATGAAAAAGCAATGGTGTACAAAACCTGACAATGTGAACAATAAGTTAAGTTCATTTCATTGGTCAATGTGCAACCGATCCATTGTCTTACTAAAAATATAACTTTCTCTGAAACAAAGCAGAATAGACTAATAAGTATATATTACGTGATTCTTACTGATTAAATTCAGCTTATTTTCAGCATTTCGGGATAAAGCTGTCTCGCCATGCGCTGAATAATAAAGTCGTATTCTTATTCTTTTACATCATTTTATGTTCATCGTGTTTTTTAGTTTGGTTATTTTTCAAATCATATAAAGACATACGATAATGAGAAAAGAAACGACAAATATGAACAAAGTAATTTGTGCGTTGAATTTATTTAGACGGAATTTCGTTAATATGGCAACTTATACAAGATTAACAAGATCTCAAGAAATTGTGTAAGTTAATGCAAAAAAACCTACTTTGTTCACAATAGTGTTTATCTAGGTCGAAAGCTAACAATAATACTTAGAACTGACATTTTAATTTAACTGAGGTGTAAATCAAAACAAAACTTAAAATGTGAAACTAAAACAGATTACACACAATCTATGTTCGGACAAACACAAATACACTTTCTACAGCAGCAAAACCGGTGACAGCCAAAACTCCTTTTGTAAATCTTCGGGACGTTAAGACGTAACCTCGTCTCTTTTCCGTTTTTGTGTGGGGGTAAGGCAGTTAAAATGAAGATATGACGTTCAATTCAATCAATAAACCTTTTCCTTAGTAAGTCTGCTTGATTGAATAAAGCCAATCCGAGCTTCAATTAATTTCTCGTCAGTCTACAACTTTTGTTTTCCTCAATGAGGTCATAGACCTTAACAAGTTTAAGCCTCGAAATGACGCCTAGCTTCAATGAAGTAATGCCATCTAAAATGTTAATAGGAACGCTAAAGCTCGAGAGTAATTACAATGTGTTAGAAGAGAAATCTGCTATATGATTGTTCAAGTAATTCATTTAAACGCATTAACTACAATAAACATTTTACTGCATTTTCCTCCTAACCCAAGAATAAACAAAAGTCTCAATTTTTATGTACCCCACCACTATAGTGGGGGACATATTGTTTTTGCCCTGTCTGTTGGTTGGTTTGTTGGTTGGTTTGTGTGTTTGTTTGTGCAAACTTTAATATTTGCAATAATTTTTGCAATATTGAAGATAGCAACTTCATATTTGGCATGCATGTGTATCTTATGAGCTGCCCATTTTGAGTGGTGAAAGGTCAAGGTCATCCTTCAAGGTCAAAGGTCAAATATATGGGTAAAAAAAGCTAATTTAATGTACACTTTTGCAGTATTGAAGATATCAGCTTGATATTTGGCATGCATGTGTATCTCATGGAGCTGCACATTGTGAGTGGTGAAAGGTCAAAGGTCAAATATATGGGATAATAGTGTTTCACAAACACATCGCTTGTTAAATTTGTTTGTATCAGTTATAAACTAATAATTAATGCGGTTTGCCGTATGTGTGGATTTTCTAATCGTTTAATGTTAAGACGAGCATGAATAAAATGTTTAAAATATGTTTCGCAAGTTCCAAACATTTTAATTAACAAAAAGCAATTGGGTATCAGAGTTGCAGTTGTCACGTAAAATAATGAAGTTCAAATGATTACAATGAAGTTCAAATGATTACAATAAGACAACAAACAAATCCTACATAACGATGAAAGTTCTAATCTTGACAATTAAATTCAAAGTGTTGGATTGTAGTTAGAACTATAAAAAACGAATTAAGGTGGGTTCCCACTGCCGATCCGAACAACTCGATCATTCCGATCACCGAAATTTCCCGACCAAACCCGACCAAGCTCGACTAGAAAGGGTATACACGACTTATTCTCGACCTCTTGTCGATAACACACGACCCCCACTCGACTCATTCACGACGTCCACTCAACCATCTTTCCGATTTCCGCTCCATCATCTCGACTTTGAGAATGAAAACTTTAAACATTGTTGTTCACTAATCAATTTAATCCTAATGGAGATTGAACAATTACAGTTGTGGGCCAGATGGTTAGAGCTCCAGAGAAACAGGGCCATGGCTGTATTAGAGTTAAAGGAGGAGGAAGCCGCCCAGGTGCGTAGGCGTAGGCAGGGAAGTGTGAGTTAAGCAGTATGAGCAACTACTACAGGAGCTCAACAGAGACTACCCAAAAGGAAAGGTATGTGTATGGTCGAATAGCAATCAGGAAGTGATCGTGTACTGTCGAGTAGTCTAGTAAATATGTATATCAAATCGAATAGAGGTCGAGTGGATCGTGTTGCGATCTAAAATAACTCAGGTAGAGGTCGAGCGGATCGGGTTTAGATCGTGTAAAATATGTCAATCCGATCGCCACACGATTGCTTCACGATCAACTCGATCTTCTACTCGACTAATACACGGCCGCTTCCCGAGCGCTTCTCGATCCATTTCCTACTCGATCGCTACTCGATATTTTTTGACATGTCAAAAAATATCGGGTAGGAAGCCCGACCAATGCCGACCTACCCGGCCGCCCTCGACCACTCATGCCGACCGAACCAGGCCAGTACCCGACCGCTTGGACGGGTTTGATCGAGTAGATCTGATCGGCAGTTGGAACCCAGCTTTAACTGCGTACATACTATCTGAAAAGTGTGATGCTTTTCAAAATGTTTCACAAATGAGTTTCTAAATGTACATTAAGCATGGATTGTGGAGTGCCATCCAATGACCACACCTAAGACAATCTAAGTGGCGACAGGCAAAAAACTACGCAGCACATATAAACACACGCACGCAAGCACGCACACACGCATGCACGCACGCGCACGAACTCACCCACGCACGCACGCACACACAAACAAACACACACACGATGTGAGAACGATCCCGTGCATGCAAGTTAGCTGTTGCATGCATCTTTAGTAGTTGCATAAACCTTGGCTACTTTCTACCCGTTTAAGTTTTAAAGGGGCCTTTTCACGTTTAAATTAAATTTTCGTTTTAGTTATTGTATTTGTGAGGAAATAGTAATACTGAACATTTACCATGCTCTAAAATATCAAATATATGCATCTTTTGACGATTTGAAAACCTGAAAATTATAAAGCGTTTCAACGCGAAACGATTGAATAATTTGGAAAGTGATGTTTTTGTCGTTATATTTTGTGAAACTACGAGGATTGCTTATATAAAGTAAAAAATACATGCCCTCTTAACTTGAGCACGGATGGTCGAGTGTTTTAAGCGGAAAACTTTTTACTCCATGACTCCTGACCAGGGTCCAGTGGTTCGAGCCCACTTGAGGGTAACTTCTTTTTCCTTTTCTTAATTGTATTCTTGTTTTGTTTTATACTGGAGAATTGTAGGTCCAATGTTTAAATTCATCAATATAAAGCATGTAATGGCAAACTTTAATACATGCCAAAATCTGTGACCCCTTTAATAACACAGGCGAGGGTTTTGAGTGGCTTTCGTGTGTCGTTGTCTTATGTCAAAAGAACCTATGTAGCAAGACTTTTCAAAGCGGTATATGCATTAATTATTTAGGGTTTATGTTAAGTTCGGTTGTTTGGAGGTATTTATTAACCATGCTAATGAGAGTTCAATCGAACCGTCAATTTTTCTTTAAAAAACACAATATTCCCTGGTTGACTTCTAGAAGAACGCAAATATACGATTATGCGCAATTATGCCCAATATCTATATTAACACAGTTATACAAAATAAGAGATTGTTATTAATGGTTTATTTTGGTTGTTTGGAGGTATTTTTTAACCGTTCTAGTACGAGTTTGTTCGGGCAAAAGAGGTTGTTTAACAAACACCACAATGCTCCAAGATGGATTTACCATAAGAACACACGTTTAACTATTATGCTCATGACAATTATACAAAATTACAATATAAGGTCTGAATTGAAAATAGTATTTTGCCAAGTCAATTATGTTTGCCTTTATGTATATATCTCATTTCCAGATGAAAAGCTCTTTTCGCTGGTACGTATCAGATGTCATGAAACTGTTGATACGTCCTATGGCCTCCAAGGCCAACACGTTTGAATGATGTTTGTCTCTTTGGCGACTGGTCCTTGGCAATTTCAACTTCGACTGGTTTATATGGTCTGTAAGTCAAAATGAAATTCATGGCAAACATGACTGGAATAAAACATATTGATGCAGACGACCCAGTTAAATCTGAATGTTCGAAATAAATTCAAACAAATTAATGATTTTTTTTCAAGAAACTTAATGTTTGTAAACGATTTTTTTCTTTATGTTCAGTACGTTACTGAATAATTATGTATGAAATGTCAAACACAGATAAAGGAAAGCAGTGTTCCGATCACATTTTTTGTGGTGAAGTCGTTGTTAAAATATTTAGATTTTTAGATCTATAAATATGTGAACACGTTAAAATGATAGACAGTATTCATTGCAAGCTTACTTCAGTGGCACTCTGAATTTATCTGAGCACATATATATGTTGAAAGTCATCATGTTTCTTCTTAAAACTAATTTTGCATCTGACCAATCGCTACTGTTCTAAATGTATTTATTGAGAAAAAGCAATACTTTGATACGTTTTGATACACAAAAAACATGCAAATATTGATATATCGTTTGTATCTAGCGAAGTGCATAAGATTTCTGCAAAATTAGTTTTGTACAATGTGTAAACATTAATGGTATTTCATATGTTTAAACATGTAGACCAGTCAGTGTTTTACAAGTGATACTGTTTTTGTCTAATGATTCAATTAATGTGTTAAATGCCTCATTCCAGTGTCCATAATCCAAAATCCATGATTTTTATTTGAATTATATTGATACCTTTTATGATTTATCTACTCGTGTAAAAAATACAATTGTGTTGGTGACATCTTGAAATGTATCCAATTAGGTTTTCAATAAATTTTATCTATTAACCATACAAGATAAGTATTGATGCAAAGCATCAAAGGGCGTCGGGAATTTCAGTGTAAAAGGCACTCAATGAAGTTACATGGAACGATATTTTTTCTACTGTAAATATTAATATATTGGCCGATTATTATAGAAAGTTTGTGTTTGGTCCTCATTGATAAAAAACCTGTGCAAGTTTGGAAACAATCGGATGAAAATTTTGGACTTCGAACAACGATTTTAAAATTTCTCAAATTCTAAGGAAGATAACTATGGACGTAATGGTCGGATAATGCTAAAGGGCCCATACCACCTGGATAGTTATACGTGTCGCGCTTCGCGCTCTATATGTGGTTCTTAAAAAAACTCCGAGGAGTGCTTGACTCTATGGAAACGGGTTGCTGGGACACAGCTCCTCCTTGATAAGCGGCTGCTTCCTTTATCGCAACTCATTGTTACAATCAATAATACGTGTCGCGCTTTGCGCTCTATATGGGGTAGGGATAGTACTTAGGGCCTATTATAGACAACCATAAAAATACACGGATAATAGATGTTTTGTTTGCATTTATTTGTTAATATAAAAACACGTGTATTTTTATAAGATATTTAAGTGATGTAAGAAATTTTAAATAACGTTGTCACCACGCGGCATCCATTAATTTTAATAAAAATGCCCAATTGTAGTAAATGGATTTTAAAATGTCTTCATAAAATAAAGCTTTATTATATTTATTAACCTGACTGAAAGAAATTGTCAGCCGCCGAACTGTTCCGTTCGTGCCGGAACCCGGGATTGAACCGGGGGCCTTTAGATGATTGTTGCATAAACAACTTCAGTTTAACGCTCTCCCAACTGAGCTATTCAGGCTGACATCATTTATGTACTGCTATTTGGTGAAGTTCTGTATAGCGATCGTTATTATATGTCTATTAATAAACTAATACATTGTACGTTTTCGTACCACTACGCCTTCCGATAAACTTGCTTGCGCGATAGGTCGAAAAATATCGAACTACATTGATTCTCCACTAAATAAGCAAATTAGAAAAAACACAAAATAAATATATTTTGATAATGTTTTGTTTTTATACAAAACCAGAAAGTCTAGTATTTGCCCAGTCCCTGAGATCTTTCCCCTATGATCAGTTGTGGATCAGTTATTAATTAAAACAATTAGCTTTGCATTATTGGCAATAAATGTTGTAATGAATGTAATAGGCACAAATGATGTACTTATTTACACTAATTTACACAAAATATCACCATAATGCAAGATATTCTTAAAACAAAAATATATACATTGATCCGTAAAATAACTTCTCCTCCCATAAGCGAAAAAAAAATGCATTACATACTAGTCGCCGCTCTCCAGAGCGACGCCAATAAAATGACAGTACAGACGCATAAAGCAAACTTGATGAAAAAAGAAAGAAAACACAATAGTTAAACAAAGACAAATGATAAAACATTAACATTCAGCAAACAGTTATAAAATATTCAATATCATAGCTAGCCATAAACACATACCGGCATGTGCATATTAAGTTACTGAATATCGTTACAGACTATGTAAGCAATGGGTATTAATCACAAATTTAATGATGTTTATCTGTATCCTTTCCGTATTTGGTTAATAACTTTGGTTTGTAACAGTTCCGGTACTGTTTCAGGATCCATAGAGTATTAATAAATCCCTAATGAAGAACAATATTTACACTTCGAAATATATATATATTTAAAAAAAACAATGAAAAATAATTAAGAATTTTAAATAATGGATAGCTTGAAAATCGAAATACAATTAAGCCCAAACCGCTTATTGCACAATAACTGAGTGTAGCGAAGACGTGTTGCGGACAATTTTTAGCACTATTTAGCAATATCAGTCAATATAAGAAAATAGAATCCAGTGAGAACACTTCTGATTGCATACACTAAAGTGTACACAAATATTCCAAAGTGAAGTTTAAACAATCGTCAGTGCAAATATCGACATGCAATCAATGAATAATGCAGGCGTTTCATATACAAAATAATGACCGGCCCTAATACTCCTGACTTCATTCATTTAAATCAACACGAATATTAAAAAAATGCACATGTTTTAACCATAACCCTGAAAACATATCTTGTTCCTACGCAATTACATCGCAACACGGTAAAACTTATATCCTACATCAACAATTTAATCGGTAGCAATTAAGGTTTATACGGACAGCATGAATGAATCCTATGCACGAAACCTATAATATTACAATACTGTAACTCATGCAAACATCAGAAGAAACAAGGTCGTTACCAACTGATCTATGTTTCTATTCGTAACAATAAGTAACAATATCCATAAGCACACTATATTGCATTCTATTGTAACATTAAAAATTCTGATAAATCCCTTGCTGTTGAACAAAGTCAAATATCGCATCATAGCAGAACTTTAACTGAATCTGTAAAAACAAATACAGATAACGTTTCGCACCGTGTGTAATCTTCATTTCAAAAAGCTTTTAAACTACTCACTAAAATACATAATAAGTTTAATTACATGAATATTAAGTAAGCATGCCTTGCTGCGGATGAGAAGGCTATTTCCGTGCACCATCGTCTTGACTGATTGTAAAATGTTGATTCGCCCATTATGTTCCAATATGCGATAGATCTCGTTCAATAATACAGCGACGACTCCGCATTTCTGGAATCCACCACTGCAAATTATTGTGCATCGAGAAAACTCAGTATGATAATTATGCATTTAAAACACTGTATGGACAAAATACATTCGTGTACACTTAACATTTCGAAAGTTGATATATTCGGTTAGCATTCCAAGAAGATAACATCTAATGAACTAAAGACAGCATTAATTTTGTCCCCTAGTTCTACTAACCTGTCCAATATCAATATCAGTGAGTCGTCTGCCATTTCGGATTGCCAGGTGTGCACTGTCCCTATCATCTCAAGCAATGGTTTCTTGTCTATTGGTATATCTACTTCTTTCCACGAAGACAGCACGAAGTGTTTTATGGTTTTGTCGCGGAAAGTCTATTAAAAAAAACTTAATAAGTAAACAATAACAATCACGCACAATTGCAATTTGTACACATCGATTAAATGATTATTCTTTTCAATATACCTCGTGTGTGATGGAATACGTTATTTCAACATATCCATTTTGTTGTGCCTCTTTGATAGAAGATGGGCCTTTTGTTGCATGTGTCCCGTCTTTTCTGTTTATAAGTACGTGTTTCTAGTGTTGTAAATAAAAAGGCTTAAAAATATATGCAAGGTAACACTAACATCAACATTATATCTTTACTCGGTTAAACATGACACCGTAAGGTGGGATAAAATGTAAATAAAAAAAATATATGGCGAACACTCAGCTCAGCCAACAAAAATATTACTACCGTGTATCACATCGTGTGGGGCTAGTAAAATGACGCGTAGCGAATTGAACTGACCGAGTAACATTCTTTCTAAAGAATTAACGTTATAACAAGACACACATTAGCTATGCTTTGTTCATCACTTCATCTCATTTACTTCTTTGCCGTTGTTTAACTTTGATGATCAGATATGAAGAGTAACTGCGCTAATATGGAACAATACATCGTCAGAATGGTACCTGGCTTAGCCAAGCAAAACCTAGTATCCTTTTCAAGGTAAACAAAATGATATTGTATATATATATATATATATATATATATATATATATATATATATATATATATATATATATATATATATATATATATATATATATATATATTGTTAATTGTTAACGAGCAGAATTTAGTAATGGACGGGTGTTAAACATTTGACGCAATATATTGCAATAACAAATAACTTTTTTGGTAATACAACATTCCATTTTACCCTCAAACGAACACTAACAAACCCCGATATAAGATAAAACTATTTTAAATACGAAAGTAAAGTACCATTTCATTATCATCCGATGCTAGATCAATCACCGTAATATCGAGCCAAGCTGATCGAGATGAGACCAAAACATAGGCAGCTGTGTTTCGGTCGGTTTGCGAAACACAATTATTCCCGTCTTTTCATTGAATGTCTGTGGAATGTACGTACAGGGCGATTAATTTTGCACAATGAAAAAGGTATTAATCAAAATATGTTTTAGGCGTCCTTTGTGAATATTGAAACAACACTTGTATGCTAACATCTGACAAAGTATTACACGCTAAGACTACAACGATTACATTTCTAATTTAACAATCAGTCTCATTTCTTAAAATTTAATATTATATTGAATGGTACTTCCAGTTTGTAATGTTTAAAATGCAAACATCTAATACAAGCATGTGTTGATTAACATACACCATCACATGTGTCACATAAGGCTATTTTACTTTTTACGCGTGTGCTCCGTGAACAATATAAAAATTAAACAAAAGAGCCCTACCACCAAATATAAAAATCAACTATATTTAATGAATCGTTTTGTAACATTAAATTACATGGATATTAATTTCATCTAGTGGTTCACTCTTGTTTTGTTGTTGTGGTCGATATACATCTACTGGAATACAAACCAACAAACATGTTTACTTACATAAGGTCGCCGTGGTTTAATGGATATGGTGTCCGCCTAGCGACCGGGAGATATATTTATATTGGGACAGTTGCTTACTTTAAACTCTTCTTCAAAGAATGCTGAACCAATTCGACACTTCTCGTGAATGGAGACCCAGAGTTCATGGATTGTAATTCCAGGGCTAAGTGTCTTAAAGCTATAGTAATCATTGTCATCACAAGGAACGGGAATTTCTTTCAAAGACAGTAATCTGCTGACATCTACAAGTCAAGAAGAAATATTGAACTTGTCAGAATAATTGCACCCAAAGTCACAAATTATCTGAAATTGTGCGGTTTTTAAAGCATATGGTATGGTTTATTTAGTATATACTTGTATAATATATTAACATGCTTGTTGATACACATTCAATTTGTCACGTAATCGTTCGTAGTTCATAGACGACACATAGTTACTAACAATGTTCATTACTCTTAAATTACCGGTATGTAGCCTATCATTCGATATCTCGTCATGCGCAAATTGCCAAGATGACGAGTTTTGCATTAACTCCCATTTTCTCGTGCCGCGCATGGGACAAGTCGGTCCCTCTCTATATATGTTAATTTCTCTGCATAATACTGGATAAAATATTCAACAACACCATGTATCAGTTTCTAGTCCAATTTAATGTCTAACATACTTAATATTTTCGGTTATACAAATACAGTCTGATAGCTACATGTTCGTATCTTTCTCGATCCGTACACCTCCAAGTCTAAACGCTAACTGTCTTGTTTCCCTCTAACATCTGCCCCGTGAAACTCAGTTATCTATCCCATTGGTCAGTGTTCTATGTGTATTTATTTCTAATTGGCTGAATTACAATCTGGAAAAGTCACTATTTAAGTATGCACAGGTTAATGAGCGTTGTGGTACAAATAATAAATAATGCAAATACAGCCTAAGGCTTGTGTCAACAGCATTGTAACCCCTTTGTTGTTAATGCATACTCGCTACGAGTTTTGCATTAACTCCCATTTTCTCGTGCCGCGCATGGGACAAGTCGGTCCCTCTCTATTTATGTTAATTTCTCTGCATAATACAGGATAAAATATTCAACAACACCATGTATCAGTTTCTAGTCCAATTTAATGTCTAACATACTTAATATTTTCGGTTATACAAATACAGTCTGATAGCTACATGATCGTATCTTTCTCGATCCGTACACCTCCAAGTCTAAACGCTAACTGTCTTGTTTCCCTCTAACATCTGCCCCGTGAAACTCAGTTATCTATCCCATTGGTCAGTGTTCTATGTGTATTTATTTCTTATTGGCTGAATTACAATCTGGAAAAGTCACTATTCAAGTATGCACAGGTTAATGAGCGTTGTGGTACAAATAATAAATAATGCAAATACAGCCTAAGGCTTGTGTCAACAGCATTGTAACCCCTTTGTTGTAAATGCATACTCGCTACTGATATACTTGTCAATATTTCGTACATAAAGAAAACTCAAATATTTCACCCAATTCCTCATCATTATTTGACAAATTATCGCCCATGCGTTTACGCACTTAGATGATTTTTTATGGTATGTTTTGAATTATACGCTCAGTTGATCTTTCATAGCTTTGACGCATACATGTTAATGCTAATGCCTAGTATTCGATAAAGCGTGAACATATTAAGCTATAAGCATTTATATTTTGAAAATATGTGCACATATACTGTTTGAGGCGACTTCCGCTTTGTCGTGTACAAAGACGTTTTCCCCGTCATTCGCCCTATCGATACGATCAAGTCCGTTGAAATTGGTTTTTACTCTATCCGGTGTAGAAAATTGAGTATGACCTTTTGCGCTGAAATCATATTAATCCCAAGATTTGACAGGGCCATAATCGTCATAGAACTTTAAGTAAAAAAAATACGTCGGCGACTAGTATAATAATTGCACATTCAACAGTTACTTACGAATAGAGTTTTCGCCTCCTGTAATATACGGTTGAGACAGTAATGCCGAGAGTGATAACAAAATCTGCGATGCAACCGCCAATTACACCGCCCATATTTAAGGTAAGTTTGTCTCCTATCTGTTCGTGCGCTGAAATGGAACATTTTATTGCTGATTGCGTAATTTACATGTGGATATTGCTGCATACTTTTGTTTATTTTTATGTTCATTTGCGAGTTCTTTAAGTAAAAAGACAAGCTTTATGGAGCATCCACAGTTGATCCTTAAACGAAATACGCTCTTTCGTGTACATAGAACCATTTTCCATCCTGTACCCATCGTTGCATTGACGAGACTCTATGCAGGATCCATTTACGCGATGTCATATGTTGCAGTGACAATCCATAGAGCAACTGTGTCCGTAGAAGCCAGATTCACAGGCTGTATTACACCAATATAAGGAATATCATTTGAATAGTAGTTTAGCATTTACATGTATCTATACATCTTACAGTAGGGATACATACCCCTCGCCGCTGCAGATTGTCGTATGTAGCAAAATGCAACATTTGATTTTGGGGCATATTCCGGATTGACATCATAGGCATGGAATACAAAATATTGTAACATGCTAAATATTTAACTACTGGACATATGGTTTCAGAAGATAAATATGTGAAAGATATTTGCTTTTCGTGTCTGTATAAAATACATTACATCTTAGTAGTTTTCCTTAACGGTCTTTTTTAATGACACTAAGTAAAGTAGAATTCTACAATGTTACATATCAGATGAAACTTAGTTCATCTTGTAGTTTCAAAGACGTTTCTCTTACAATAATGTATATATATATATATATAAATGTATTAATAATCATCAAATCAAACAACCTCTAGTTTAGAAAAGTGCATACGTTAAGGAATGATTTATGGAAAACAATACAAATCGTACACAAACAGCAATGTCACGTTGAGAGGTATCGGGGGATACGGACAAACACGTGGCAAGGAACAGACGGTTATACAGACGAGAAACAAGATAAACAGGCAGACGTTCATTGTGATTCCAGTACATCCTTATATATTTCGTAACAGGGTTATAATAACGCAACGATTATTACACAGAAAAATCCTATGATCACCAATAAGAACGCATCGGAAACTAGGCAACATACATACAACAAATGTTGTATAGAAACGACAATTGGCGTTGAAATAAATGTTGATGTCCTTATGCACAATAACAGGATAAAGACCGGATACACGTTGTTCGTTCACTAGTTTTAAACGAGAATTGTTCGGTCACATTTATCTAAAATTAGTTTCATCATTATTAATATCTGCACCGACACTAATGCGATCATCCATATTAATTTTGTATTAAAAATATATATTAAGACAAACTTGAGCAGCAATAGCAGGTGTGCAACGGTATTGTAACTTGTGGTTATGTATTTAAGGTAAATAACTAGTTTCAAAACAGTTCTACACAGACATATGACACGGGAAAACAACTTCATGAATAACACTGCTGTCTCAGCACTATATTTTTACAAACGTGTTTATTAGATAAGTAATTATAAAAGTTTTCAAATATAAGTAAGTATAAATAATAAATACAGCGCGACCAAAATTTTACTACAATCAGCACATGCATTTTGTAAATGCGTTTTAATTAAAAGAGGCGAGCGATACTTTTAGGGAAAAAAAGCTTTCTTTTTTCAGCTACTTTAACTCGCATGCTAGAATTAATTACTCTGTTGGTAAGGCCACTTTTAATACAAAGAGAATTGACTCTAAGATATGAAAGCAAAGTGATGGCTCTTGTGCAGTGCACTTCAACACATACTATATATCTGTTTATAAAGTGTCAAGATTACACCTCTGGCTTTTGAAAAATTATTCGGCTACAATTACAAGATAAAATTAACAAAAAACAATAATTTTAGAATGTGGAAGCAAATGCTATGGTAGTTTTGTACTACACTTCCCGATGAATGAGATTTAAATGCAAAGAAGGTGTCAGCAAAACATTATTTATCTTTGCATTGGGAGGATATATTAATAAGCTTAAATCAGTCCCAACGAATAAAAGGAACTGCGCGACACGTTTTTCTTCTGCGAACTGTATAATAGAATCGATTTGTAGAGCATTCAACATAATGAACATCTTAGTAATTTGAATTGATTTTACATCAAATTTGTAATCAGGTAAGTAGTATTAAAGCCAAATGAATAATTAAAGCAAACATATTGATAACATTACTCAAATGTATGCCCATTTACCCACGCTATAGTTAATACGGTTTCAAAAAGGGACACAAGGACAATTCGGAAATCGGCTGGAATGTAACAATATAGCAATTACATGCTGATGAGCAATGCACGACACAGATCTAGATCTTATGCTCGGTAAACTGAAGATGGTTCATCACAAAGAATAATTAGTTATCTTAAATCAATAGAAACACACCAATGGAAATGTTTATTTATTATGAATGTATTCAGTTTCTTGATCGTGATAGAATCAATCTTGTTTTTACTCTTACCAACGCTACAGTTACTGTTAGTCCACCCAGGCTCACATTGCTCATCGGGGCACTTACCAGAGACATGGTTACAATTGGCTCTGTGTAGGCAATGACATCGTGAGGAGCAGTTGTCAAATAATGATGAGAAATTGGGTGAAATATTTGGGTTTTTTTTATGTACGAAATATTGACAAGTATATCAGAAGCGAGCATGCATTAACAACAAAGGGGTTACAATGCTGTTGACACAAGCCTTAGGCTGTATTTGCATTATTTATTATTTGTACCACAACAATCATTAACGTGTGCATACTTGAATAGTGACTTCTACAGTAGGTTGAAATTCAGCCAATCAGGAACAAGCACGTATTGAACACTGACCAATGGGATTCATAACTGAGTTTCACGGGTCAGATCTTAGAGGGAAACAAGACAGTTAGCGTTTAGACTTGGAGGTGTACGGATCGAGAAAGATACGATCATGTAGCTATCAGACTGTATTTGTATAACCGAAAATATTAAGTATGTTAGACATTAAATTGGACTAGAAACTGATACATGGTGTTGTTGAATATTTTATCCTGTATTATGCAGAGAAATTAACATAAATAGAGAGGGACCGACTTGTCCCATGCGCGGCACGAGAAAATGGGAGTTAATGCAAAACTCGTCATCTGGGCAATTCGCGCATGACGAGATATCGTATGATAGGCTACATACCGGTAATTTAAGAGTAATGAACATTGTTAGTAACTATGGGTCGTCTATGAACTATGAACGATTACGGGACACAGGACGTTAAATGGTGCTCGTGAACCAGGATTCGAACAAAGAAATACTACCACTTACGATTACGAAGCCATGAAAAACAACGCGAAGAAACTCCGTTTCGGCAACTTCTGTAACCAGTAACAACAACCGTGAGCCGGGAACAACGACATCAGACCGCACATATTCTGCAACTTCCGGTGAGTGACTGTTTTATTTCCTAACGCTTGTATCAAAATGGCAAATCAAATAATCCCTGAGTTATTTCAAAATTTGAATGAACAAATTAAAGATGTTAAAACGGCCATAAGCACTCAGACTATTTCACAGGTGGTACAATCATTTGATGGAAATTCAAAAAAAAATTAAAAATTGGATTAAAAATGTAGAAAAATATGGAACACTTACCAATTTAGATGAGAATAAATTAAAATTTGTTGCTTACCAATCTAGTAAAGGGCTTGTTAGTGATTACATACATCGTTTTTTGACTGATGATTCGACAGAGACGTGGACAGATTTAAAGGAACAGATTAAATTAAGATTCGCGGAAATTCAAGACCCACAATACGCTTTCTCATTATTAAAGACGACTAAACAAAAGACCGACGAAAATGTTCAAATATACGCTGAGCGACTTTTATCTCTTGCGACTGACGCATACGAAAATATTGAAGGAAATTTAGACTATAAAGAAAAACAGTTAGTAGAAATTTTTATTGACGGGTTATCGCACGATTATTTGAGACTTAAATTAATGCGCGAAAATCATGCAACGTTATCAAATGCTTTAAAAAGCGCTATACATGAGCAAAGTGTCAGAGCTAGGTTTGAGTTACGATCGCAAATAAATGGACTTGATAACATTACGACCGATAATATTCAGACAGATATCGATTATATTAGGTCATCTATTGTTTGCACATATTGCAAGAAACACGGTCATTCTATTGAAATCTGTAGCGAAGGCAACGCGAGATAAGTGCATATACGGTAGGGCGGAAGGGTCATACGATAGATCAAAACGATAAAAGGCGCAAGAACGAATATGACAAAAATTGGAAAGATAAAATTGATTGTTGGAATTGTGGTAAATTAGGACACTTTAGTAGAGAATGTACTCAAAGAAAAACGTACATTAATCGAAAAAACTAGGAAATTCTTACCAAAAAGGGGTCTATGGTAAGAATGAAAAAGTCGAGACATATAATATCGCTTTGTGTGGTAGTCCAAATTCTTGTGTTATTTCAACAGGTGGTTATCAATTTAGGAGCTTGATAGACTCCGGCGCTGGAGTCAGCATCGTGAGTAAACGTACTTATGATATGTTAAAACACAAACCAGCACTGATAATAAAAAAAGTAAATCTAAAGTCGGTAAATGGAAATTCATTACATGTCCACGGAAGTGTAAAATTGAGATTCAAAATAGGGAGCATATATAAAGAGCACAGTAGTAAATAACATAAATAGAAATGTTATTTTAGGAAGAGACTTTTTACAAAATAATGGTGTCCGTTTATACTTTGATTTAGGATGTTTGAGGATTGATAACTGTTATGTACCTCTAGAAGAAGATGTACATCTTTCAACGATAGCGAGATTAACTAGACATACTGTGTTAAAACCACAAACTGCCTTTAGACTCTTTGCTCAAGCTAAAAGAAACTGCATACGTTCAAATACGAATTATGAATTCAATGGAATAAGCAATTCTTTCTTTGATAATGAACCCGGTTTAACAATTGTTAATTCAGTCGTCAAGACAACGCGTGATAGACAATTTCCCATTTTAATTATAAACAATACGCACAAAACAATAAGGCTTAGACGACACTGTGCCATAGGGCGAATAACTTCGGTAAATGATAATGAAATATGCTCAGTACAAGAAGTTATTAAAAATAATCAGCCGAAATCAGGTTTATCTAAAGATGAAATCTTATCAGATTTACGTGTAGATGAAAATCAAAAAGAAAATATTCTACCGATACTCTTAAAACACAGAACTCTCTTCGCAAGAAATAATTTAGAATTAACACAAACTTCAGCGATAGAATTTACCATAGATACAGGGGAGCATCCGCCCATTAAATTAAGGCCGTATCGAACACCATTAAACAATAAGGTATTAATAGATAAAGCCATCGACGAAATGCTAGACGTAAACATAATAAGTCCATCAAGAAGTCCGTGGAGCTTCCCTATTGTTTTAGTAGATAAAAAGAAAAATAACCATGACTCAAACAAAGATAATAAAGACGAGAAAAGGTTTTGTGTTGATTTTAGACAATTAAACAAAATTACAAAACCAATTGCCTATCCGTTACCATTAATAGATGATATATTGATGTTATTAGGTAAAAGTAAATATTTCACCAGTTTAGATTTGATATCGGGATATTGGCAAATACCTATAAAGGAAGAAGACAGAGAAAAAACGGCTTTCGCTTCGGGATTCAGGGGTCTATTTCAATTTAATCTTATGCCCTTCGGTGCCTCCTCCGCCGGTGCTATATTTCAAGAATTGGCTAATAAAGTACTCAAAGGTTGTGAGAGCTTCGCTGTGGCGTATCTAGACGATATTTTAATATTTTCACCTGACTTGCAATCTCATTTATCACACGTAGATACAGTACTACAGAGTCTCAGTAAACATAACCTAAAGCTAAAACTATCAAAATGTCAATTCTTACAAAGAGAGACTAGATACCTAGGCTTCATCATAGATCAAAATGGTATAAGGCCGGATCCGTTAAAGGTAGAAGCGATCCGACAATTCCCTAGGCCAAAGTGCGTGCGCGATGTACGATCTATCTTAGGTGCTGCAGGATTTTATAGGAGATTCTGTCCGTCGTATTCAGAAGTAGTCGAGCCTCTCATTAATCTCACGAGAAAGAATGTCCCATTTAAATGGTCAAAACAATGCGAAGATAGCTTCCTACAATTAAAAGACTCATTTACGCAAATCCCTTATCTTTCATACCCTGATCCAAAAAAAGGTTATATTCTGTATACGGATGCATCTGATAAATGCGTCGGAGCCTGTTTGACTAAAAAATGCGACAGTAACGAGACCGGGGATTATGTGGGCGAAAAGCCGATATTTTTCATATCGCACAGATTAAGCCCCACGCAATGCAAATATAGTACTATTGAAAAAGAATGTTACAGCATATTTTACAGTCTAAGTAAATTGCACCATTATTTACACAATGCTGAATTTGTTATAAAGAGTGATCACAAGCCGCTTAAGTATTTATTGGAAAGTCCGATGCAAAACAAGAAAATACAATTATGGGCCTTAAGTATAGCGGGTTACAACTGCAAAATTGAATATATACCGGGAAAAAAGAATATTATTGCTGACTTTCTAAGCCGACCTCCAAAAACCAAAATAAAGAATAATCAATGCGATCAAACAGAACTAGAATTAGATATTAACGATAAACATTTGACGATTAGTTCGGAAATAAATGGACAAAACCAGACGCGCGAAATTACAGTCAAACCTGAATTCAGCGGTCAGTCAAGGGAAATGATCAAAGTGACCGTTGTCCACAGGTGACCGTTGAATTCAGATCACAATTTTAAGAAGGTTGGTCAGTTGGTAGTATTACTACGTCGTTAGTGTCGTTACCCCACCCAGTCGTTTGCATACAGTGTAAAACAAAAACTCATTGCATTAGCAAAGCATAATAACAGCATTAACTTAGGCGTGTACATTGAATAATAGAGAATAATATCTTTTAGATTGATTTAATTTCATATTGTTAAATTAAAGCAATGACTTTATCAACGCTGGTATAATTGTTTACTCATGCATCTCATTTATTCAGTAAATAAAGCTTGTCACGTTGACGTCACGTCCGTAAAAGTCTAAAAAGCGGATTCGGTGTCATAAACCGATAGTACTGTGTAATTGTACCATTCTAATTCAAAGAAATAGCGGTCATTTAATTTAGCGATAAATACTTTTAACAATATAAAGAAGTGAAACTCCAGCTGCTGGAGCAGTATTGAATTTTCATTAAAAACAATTAGTTGGTCCTTTATTTAAGGCAAGTGACCGATTGCCCAAACAGTACAAAACAGCACAATACAGCACAATACAAACCAACATAAACACAAAATATGAATAAAGCTGGGGTCACCGCCTTGGAACGGTCAATGCAAAGTCATAAACTCTGACATATTTTCTTTTGAAGATACCCCACAATTAGCCCCGGAAAAGAAACCTTCTCAACACCTTATAATTTGTTTACTCGCAGCTGGCCGCTTTTATAATATCATAGACAATTACCGCTTTCAGACGCTTTAAACGCAAAATAGACGGACAAATAATCTGCTGTGTTTTTAATTTTCGCGACTCGAGACGACTGACGCGTGACCGTTGATTTCAGGTCAAACATGAATTTCGGAGTGGAATATAGTGGCCGTTGGCCGTTATGGTCAGGTGGCCGTTAAATTCAAGTGTAGTATAGAGTGTTTTTCGTCGGGGGGATTCCAGACTGACCGTTGTCTGCAGGTGACCGGTAAATTCAGGTGGCCGTTAGGTCAGTTTCGACTGTAATGTAATTGACTCTACGCATATCGATCACGGGCAAATAATTGATAATATTATTACCCCGCGGCCACTTCCAGTCGACGACACAGCGTCGAATGATAACATATCAGGGCTTAATATGCAAATAGAACAAGAAAAAGACCCTCATATATCTGAGATTAAAGCGAGATTAAGATTAGGGAAACAGAACAAGAGTGAAGATGATAGATATTTAACGGTTGATGACATACTGTACTACATATCAAACGTAGATGAGGAACCTACTCTCAGGCTGTTTGTACCTAAACACCTGACTGATTCAGTTGTCAAGCAATACCATGATCAAAACGGACATCCTGGGTCTCAAAGGCTTTTCCAGACACTAAAAGAGAAATATTACTGGCCTAAAATGTTCAAAGAATTGAATGATTATGTATCTAAGTGCATTATATGTCAAAGTAGAAACTTAAAAGCAATCAAAGCTCCCATATCGTCGGATACCTCAATACCGCCCTTTCCGTTTTCAGTTGTTTCCATAGATATATGCGGTCCATATCCGAAAACGCTTTCCGGAAATAGATATATAATATGTTTCGTAGATCAATTCTCAGGATACATAGAAGCATTCGCATCGCCTGATAAATCTTCTGATAGCGTAATACACCTGTTAATGAACGAGATTTATTGCCGTCATAGTTGTCCTATAAGAATTATAACTGATAACGGAAAAGAATTCACAAGCACAGCTTTCACTGAAACATTAAAATCAATGAACATTGACCACGTAAAGACGACAATATATCATCCCGCGTCTAATGGCATGAACGAGCGTTCACATGGGACTATGAACAATATACTATCAAAACGGGTTCAAGAAAATGTACAACAATGGGACGTACATTTAAACATGTCTTTAGCGGCAATGAGATTTTGTACATCCGAGACTTCGAAGCACACACCGTTCTTCTTACTTTTTAATAGAGACCCTATTCTTCCAATAGACAACTTGTTAAAGCCTAGACGTAAATATCACGGTGAAGATTATCATAAAATAATATTAGAAGAACAACACAAATCATTTAAAAAGGTATGTGCCCAAATTCAAAAATCGAAACGTAGACAAGCTGATTATGCGAATAAAAATACGAAAGATATTAAATTCGAAATCAATGACCCCGTTTACTACAAAAACTTTCAACGTACACATAAATTAGACAGTAAATGGAGGCCATATTATCGTATAATCGAACAAAAGTCGCCGTTAACATACGTAATAAAAAATCAGTTAGACAACTCAACTATTAAAGTTCACGCTGATCAAATAAGACACGCAAATATCGATGAATGGCCAGTGATAAATCAACCGTTAACGCGCCCGATTAGAAAAGCAAATTTAGCCTTTGCGGACGACACATTATCTTCTGATAGCGATTCAAATAACTCAGTACATGGGTTACCTGTAATTACGCAACAGACCCGGCAGATTAGAGATAATACGGACGACGAGGAAAATATTCCACTTGCGGAACTGCAAAACATTTGAGAAACAAACAATTCGCGGATATACAGTCAAGCTCCAGTGAATCAGATACGATGCATTACAATAACGGTAATTCACAAAACTCACCTGTACGTAGGTTCGAAAATGATTCTTCAGACGATCAGATGCAAATTGACGCGGTAGCGTTAAAACACAAAAAACGAAAATTGACAAAAAAGACTTCACGTTCAAAGAACGCAATGAAGAAAGCAATTTTCACGTGTCTTCAGACAATGGCTGAACACATGTAAATGAATGGACTACAAAATAAAGCGAGATAGATGTCGAGACTTAAAGACCCCAAAAATTTTGTATATAGAGAAATATGTTTTGAATGTATATATAGTAAATATGTAAAAACAGGATTATAGAGGACGGTATCGTCCGATTTTGATAATGTATCGTCATTAGCATTGATTTACGGGTTTAGAATGAAATGAAAATGTCATATTTAAGTCTACGGGTGATATAATAGATATATTTCAGTAATATGTAACAAACAGAAAATATAAGAATCGTGACTCGCAAAATGCACATAAACAATTAGTAGGTACATTAAGAGGGGAGAAACGCGACATTCCGATGCGTAAATTATAAGAATCGTGACTCGCAAAATGCATACAAACAATTAGTAAGCACATTAAGTGAGAAAGAGCGACATTCCGATACGTTTTCCAGGTGTGAATACAAATTGGCTTGTCAAATTAAATGGAGACCCGCGAATACAGAAGGCGTACACACGTAGGGATGGTCTGTCATCTGTCTATGAACGCCAAGATACACACGTTTGACGCCCATTACTTGATGACAGGCGTGGGTCACGAATTAGACGAGTACGTAACGAAATTGGTATAAATAACCCTCAAAATAGGCAGACAGGGCCTCGCCTTCTCTCAGGAAATATTCATTTTGTATTATTTACCTTGACAAGCTTATGACAATGCACTTGACAACGACATTAACAAACGCTAGCTTATGCCCTACAGCGCTCAGGTAAACAACATTTTAGGCATAAATAACATTTTAATACAGTTTGTAAATATCCTTAAAAACAAAGCAGTGTCCCTTTTATTAGTATAATGTAAAAGATACAACTATATTGCTATGATTCATTACAAATTTGATACTGATCGAATATGTAGTTTATTCTTTTCGTTTCTTTATAAGAATACCTACATTAAGACAAGGGATTTTGTTTGTAAATTTTTGTTCTCAAGTAAATAAAACATAATAAAGCACAATGCATTTCATTGAATAGACAAACGCGTATAGTTTAAATAAAACATCATAAATTTGCGTCATGAGAATCGCGTTCCTTTAGCACATTAATTTTATTTGGGTATATCTTATCATAGGTGTGAATAGTAATCTGAGTGCTTATATAGCAAATTCCATTAATATGTAAATAAAAGGCCCGTTTATCATTTCATGTAATTGACCCTATAAGATTTGCCAATGCGATACAAGTTAAGGAGAAAAGCAGCGCTCCTGACATCGTTGGCGTGGTTTGCCTGCAGCAACATGCGTTCATAACGCATTTGAGATCGTGATCAGATCTTAACACCCCGACAAAGAAGAAGAATATGTCATCGACATACCGATATCTTCGACGACGATGTATCCGTCGAGAATCAGATGACGTAACAGACGACTTCAATTAGGATCCAACATTGTCGACATGGATCCAAATTGTGAACCAGCATCAGTACCATACAACGAGTGGACTGTTAATGGACATTTCACGCGTCGTCGAAAATGATTTTTAAAGATACGATGATATGAATGGACTTGATGATGAAAAATCGCGCGTACTTTGTACATATATTAGGTGAACATTTTATCGTCTATGAACTTATATATATATGTGTGTTACCTTTATTACATGTACATAAACACTAATTATAATACTACAGTCATGAATGCAGACATTCTCCAGAACTATATGTAATAAACGTTTGAAGTATTCTAAATCGTGCAACAGCCGAGGACCAACAGCTTCTCCGACCGACCATCATCGTCTTCATTCGGAAGCCGTCGTTTCAATCGACTGCATGTTACCATCTACCACCAGATGTCAAATACTTTCCAACCGGACGTCTCATCTCTTCACCTAGACGCCACATCGCCTCCAGCAAAGATGTCAAAAATGGACACTATTCGTATTGGATTTCCCAAACCAGTGAAACGTTCCACTTCATTGTGATTGACATTGACTATTTAAATATTCCGACGTTTTATTATTTCAGCAGAAACATTCTTTAAAAATTTCATTAATAATATGCAGATTTTCATCATATATATGTTTTAGTCACTGATGTTTTCATGTTTGCGTGTTTGATTTTCTACATCGTATGTATTAATATGTTTTCGGTTATTTCCATACTTACATTCTTAAAGATTTTTCTGTATCCTAAAATACATAAAAATCAAATTGAGAGGATAAGTTGTGTCAAATAATGATGAGAAATTGGGTGAAATATTTGGGTTTTTTTTATATACGAAATATTGACAAGTATATCAGTAGCGAGCATGCATTAACAACAAAGGGGTTACAATGCTGTTGACACAAGCCTTAGGCTGTATTTGCATTATTTATTATTTGTACCACAACGCTCGTTAACGTGTGCATACTTGAATAGTGACTTCTACAGTAGGTTGAAATTCAGCCAATCAGGAACAAGCACGTATTGAACACTGACCAATGGGATTCATAACTGAGTTTCACGGGTCAGATCTTTGAGGGAAACAAGACAGTTAGCGTTTAGACTTGGAGGTGTACGGATCGAGAAAGATACGATCATGTAGCTATCAGACTGTATTTGTATAACCGAAAATATTAAGTATGTTAGACATTTAATTGGACTAGAAACTGATACATGGTGTTGTTGAATATTTTATCCTGTATTATGCAGAGAAATTAACATAAATAGAGAGGGACCGACTTGTCCCATGCGCGGCACGAGAAAATGGGAGTTAATGCAAAACTCGTCATCTTGGCAATTCGCGCATGACGAGATATCGAATGATAGGCTACATACCGGTAATTTAAGAGTAATGAACATTGTTAGTAACTATGGGTCGTCTATGAACTATGAACGATTACGGGACACAGTTTAAACAAAATAACCCTTGATCGCATGCTGTAAAAGTGATGAGAAAGGAAGTAAAATGAACAGCTTAACAGTAATAGTGCATTAAGTTAGTCAGTAATCATGTCTCAAAAAATCTAACAGACAGAAGTATGTGTGTATGAAATGATATAGGTTTGTCATGCATAAACAATATTGCTAACATCACAGCAACGATAAAATAACGCGATTGGCTGTCCGCTAGCACGACTTCAAATCATACCAACGCTGCAGTTACTATTAGTCCACCCACACATTAATCATCTGAACAGTGGCCAGATATATGGTCACAGCTTACTCCGGTTAGGAAATTGCACTGAGAGGAGCAGTTTAAACCAAACAAGCCTCGACCGCATTCTTTTGAAAAGGAGCAAAATATAGAAAATAATTGTTAGCTAAAGTCGAGTGAGTAACATGGGTAACAAAAAGTTAGAGTAAACGATATATGTTTTATGTATATAATACATATACTATACCGTTCAGAGTAATAATTGTATTTACACGTCAATATAACTACATAGGTACACATGAAAGTATCATTTCTTTAATATCATAATAAGAGTAAAATACTAGGGTCACATCTTTCACCGTGTAGACAATGGCAAGAGTAGGAGCAGTTGCTACCAAACGTGCAAATTTTACAAGCTTCAAAGTCGACCTAAAGATAATATATTAATAGATAGCATATTTAATATGTTTGTGTACCAGGTATGCATTGTATTCAACATTACTATAAATCGCTTTTTTTGCATACACATCGTAAATTCTAGATAATTAATTACTAAGCTTTCATCAAATGTCAGCATAAAATCTTATCAGAGCTTCATTTCCTCTAGTCAGAAACCAGATATTGTATCACAACTTGCTGCGAGAAGGCAATTACAATGGGAAAAGCGGTTCTGGATCGCACGTTTTGATGGTCGAATGAAAGAGATTATTATAAAAGATGAATAGAGGAAAAGACAATTGTTGTATATCAGGAAGTAGATTTGCATTTACCATGTACCTGTACAATACATTGTACGTCTTTATCTCATACACATTCTAATACATGCCCTAATGTATAATTTATCTATCACCAATAATTAAATAAACTCTTACCTATGCTGCAGTTACTTTTAGCCATCCAGGTTCACATTTGCCATCAGGACAGTGGCCCGAAACATGGTCACAACTTGAACCGTTGTTACAATGGCATGCATATGAGCCGTTCTTACCAAAGAGTCCTTGATATCAGGCTATAACATATGATATTAAGAACACCTAGTAGAACTTTAGTCACTGTTGATAGAGTTTGCCCTGGACTTTAAATAGAAATAGAAAATTAGTATTTTACCTTAAAAACATGTCTTGTTAATACAACCATTGTCAAACGAAAGAATATAGATTGAGTATATTAAAGTTGTACACACTGAAAGTACATGTATTCACGTATAACATGAACACTTTTTACACGAACTACACACTGTTATAAACACCAACAGCAACCACAAAACTAAACTCTCCCAAAAAGCGATCTTACCTACGCTAAAATTATGTTCCATTTAACGTGGCGCACATATACCGTCGGGACAGCGGCCCGAAACATGGTCACAATCTGTTCCGTTTGGGCAATGACAGGGAAAGACACAGTTCAAACCAAACATGCCTGGATCACACGCTGTAAAATATTATTTTAATTTTAATATCTGCTTATTTGGGGTTGAAAGTGTTAAAGAGTGTCTGATATAAATTAGCTTCGATGCGAAATATAACGACAAATGGGTGGTGAAGAATAAACTCTGTTTTCTGACTTGTGAAAATATGATATTGACAGAGGACGCAAACTGAAACGTGTTACCTTCATAATATTGCTAGCGCGTTAATCTCGACTTTAACAGAAAAGGTGATTTGCTATATATTATTATATCTTAATCAATTGCTTAAACGTCAAACACGCTTATAATACTAGTTTTTACAAAATACCTAAACAACTAGTCTGCCATTTTCTGAAAGAAAACACATTCTAATAAAAAGTGCATACATATTCACATTAAGTCTGTAATATGTTTACCTGTATTTTTTTAAAATAATTCATCTAGTCAATTAGATAAGAAACCGCATGTTGTAACATACCTACGCTACAGTCTCCATGCGTCCATCCAGCTGAGCATTGGTTATAAGGACAGCTACCGTCCGAATGGTTGCAAGTTGCATTATTGAGACAATGACATATATTGGAGCAGTTAGAACCAAAAGTGCCAGAGTTGCAGGCTATAATGAAAAACGTCGATTACCTTATTCTAAATCATAAAGTTGAACGCAAAAGACTGCGATTTTTCCTAATTTTAGATTAACATTAAGACATGATATAAGGGGACATGTTAAAGTAAACTGGTTCTTCATGATCAATGTAAATACCTGTAATAATGTCATTTATTCATTGAAAGTGTCCAACATATTATTTCATATAGAAATACCATATATAATGCTTTTGTTAAACGATTATAATTGGTGCTGTGGTAAGTTTTTGTTTTGGCTATATATATTGCAGACAATGAAGCAGTTCTTTTAAATCGCTAGTGTATAAGTAGAACCGACTAATAATAAAAGTCCGTATTTACTACACTTACATTCCTCTGCTTTTTTTAAAGACACACATACAATAAGCAGATATAAATAAAGCATTATTATTGACATAAAATCCGGAACCATGTTTTGACAATTAAAATTTAAAATCTCTATTGTTTTAAACATATTTATTCAATAATGTGTTTTACAACATAATTTACACGCATCTAAAGTTTATAGGATTGGAACGATAGCTAGGCTAGTAGGGTTCCTTTCCTCCTACCTGCTATCTATAGCTAAAATCTTTATTTATCACAAGTCAATTAGATAAGAAGCCGCATGTAGTTACGTACGCACGCTACAGGTGCCATGCGTCCACCCCGCTGCGCATTGGCTATTGGGACAAGTACCATCAATATGATGGCATGTTATATCGTCTTTACAATGGCATATGGCGGAACAATTTGCGCCAAATGTGCCGCGTTTGCAGGCTGAACAAACACTATTCGATTCAGCTGTTATCAATCAAAGCATTACACGCAGAAATACTGTACTTGCCATAACTTCAGCTTTACATGAGATCAATATATTTTTGGGTATTTCAAGACAATTATTTCTTCATTATTACTGTTTTTAATTCTGGTAATTTAAACATTATGAAGAAGTGAAACTCCAGCATCTGGAGCAGTATTTCATTTTTATTATATACAAGTGTGTGGTATTTTTTTATGGCAAGAGGCCAATTGCAAAAAACGTGTGGCAAGTTGTTAACATATTATTTCTGTTACATTTTATTTTTATGATGTTGATTTTTAACGATTCTGATTTGCACTGTGGTACGTTTCTCTCCTGGCTAACTATATTTAAGTCAATGAAACAGTTCATTTGAATCGCTCCCTAAAATAGTTTAAAAGGCTATTTATATACGTTTTTAAAAACTCCCCCTTTATTACACTTAACGAATTCTCACAAGCAGTTATAAATTGAGCATACGTTTTCACATTTAATCTGATATATGTTTGACATAAAAAGTGTTTAAATGATTTTTAATCAATAGTTAGTTAGATGAGAAACCGCATGTTGTTACGTATCTACGCTACAGTTGCCATGGGTCCATCCAGCTTCGCATTTGTTAGTTGGGCAGCTACCGTCAACTTGGTTACAGGTTGCATTATTAAGACAATGACAAATATTCGAGCAGTTTGAACCAAAATTGCCGGGTTGGCAGGCTGTAATCATTAATCGAAAATTTATTTATGATCAATGAAAGCTTTAACGCTAATATACTGCGGCTCGCCAACACTTTAGCTATACATCAAGCCAATGTATAATGAGAGTTTCGGGGCACCTAGTGCTTCATGAATAATCTTTCGAATTCGGGTAATTTATTCATGACACTCATGTTATATCTGATAAACAGTACATTGGAAATGTTGATGTTAAGCGATTTGTTTTTGGTAATTATTTCTGGCAAGTTATATTAAAGGAAAAAACACAGAGATTATTTTTCATGCACTCTTAACCGTTCAACAGACTAATTGTATAAGTTTTTACAGACTGCACCTATATTACTCGAATATTTTTTCTTTGAAACATTTTATTATAGATGTTATGAAACGATTCCGTGGTACGTTATTTCTCTGGCTATTTATAGTATAAACAATGAACCAGTTTGTTCTTATCGCTCCTTAAAACATAGTTAAACAGGCTAATTATATATATATAATTATATATATATATTTAAAACCTACACCTAAATTAACAGTGTTTGAAAGAAACACATTCTAACAAGGAGTTAAGAATAGGGCATACATTTTCACATTAAATCATAAATATGTTTTACAAAAATTTGAGCATTATAATTCAATAATACAAACAACAATAGAGAGACGATTTTATAATAAGCACATGCAAACACTAACAAACTAGTCTCAGCAATAGGATTGCTAAATGAGCATTCAGGCGATTGTCATCTGAAGTTGCTAGCGTCATTTCAAACAACATTATGATTTGTTCTAATGGTGTCTTTCGTGCTAATTTCATAAAACTCTTAACCCCTTTTGGTAAATGACAGCATCCCAAAGCGATTCACGTAACAGTTCCCTTTTCGAACAAAAACACACAGAGTGTAGTAGTTTGTTGTCCGTTTGTATCCCACACGATGAGCACTCTGTTGGGTACGATCTAGAGAGGAATACTCCCAGTTGTGCATGGAGGCTACTTAGGCGAAATCCGGGGATATTTCCCAGAGGGACGCGGGCTTATCTACGTGTAGGACATCAGAAAGGTTCAATGTGGGGCACACGTCCCGGATACTTCCCAGCTATCTGTGATGTTTCGAAGCGGATACCGATTGTTGGAGCATCTGTTTCCATGCTTGCTTAGACGGGAACAAGCCTGATTCTAAGTACTCGTCTAAACACGATTGCATTTGGTATTTATGCAGCAGTCTGTAGATTTCCGGAACGAAGCCTTTAGTCTGTTTGTCGTTATTCAGGTATCGTACAAGTCTGTTAATTGTCACATAGTTCGTCGTGACACAATGAACGTAAACAGAGTCCAATTCTGATTTCTTTACGTTTTTTTCTGCTTATTAACACAACACAACGTTTTCATAATGTTTGACAAGCACAAGATACATGCGAAGCCGGCAACGGACCCAGCCCGCGAAAGCAAGCAACAATGCCCTTTCTATCAAATCTAACCGCAGAATATTTTGCTACATACAACATCTCGTTTTTACTGAAATACACATCAACATAAAATATCACAATTCCTTTTACATATATTTGATTGGTAAAAGCGTTATATTGATAACTCGTTGATATTTAATGGTTTGGTCAACGAATTTCCTTAACGCTTGTTACTTGCCGATTGGCTGACCGTACTGTTCCAATATGACACCCCCCGGGAACGGATTAACCAAATTATCCATGTATTTACCCATTTATCGAATAATCCTTTAAGACATTCGTCTTTCATCGCATAGTTCAATGGATTTAAGAGATTGTTAAATACACATTGCTGAATAACAGATTCATTCGTCTATAGTATCTTATCGTTGACCTTTCAAATTGTTGATTTAGCCAGCATTAACAATGAATGTAAAGGTATTCTGGTTTTTACTTGCAATAGATCTTAATTAAAGTTATATTTTATGTATACTCTTATATTATTTATTATTTAACAAATAATAATAATTTTCAAATCCTATAATCATGGCCAATATATCACAAAGATTTATTATTAAATTTCCAAACTTCATTTATGTTATTATTGTTACTACCCTTTACATATTTTCTTTATAGAACCCTTAATATTTTATTTAACTGTATATGCTGTTACGTTACATAATGAACTCTTGTTTGGCAAGGTATTGGTTTGGTAAACGACATAATTGGCCAAAAAACACTAGCCTTTTCCTGTCAATCATATTCTCAATCGAGTTAACATTAATTGATGCTAATGCAAAGTCCGTATTCGTTATGGGATGAAATGGCTGCATAGATTTGATACAAAACCGATGAGGGCGCTCAAGACGTAACATATCGCTGGCGCCGATAACAGTCCACAGTTCACAACCATATAATGTTTTCGGAACAACCACGGATTGATAAATTGTTCTTAAGGTGATTGAGCTGAGTGATGATGGATTAAAGCCGCTGCTGCATATGCTCAGGTTTGTACCTCGAAGCAAGCGTCTGCTATAAGCATTTCCGACGTCAGCCACGCATCGGCAGTTATCCCCAAATGCGAATAACTTTCAGATTATTTAACTGTTTCACTTTCAAGCCTAAACACGCGGGAGTTTCCTGTTTTTGTGCGCTCACTAAAGACGATGACGGCACATTTACTTGCGTTATATTCATAGCGCCATACTCTCGAGTATTTGTAGCATATATCCATCATTTTATCAAGTCCCGTTTTTGAGTAGGATATTAAGACCATATCGTCTGCGACGGTCGGCGAACAGGTTTTCATGTTGTAAATAAACATACCAAACCCGCTATCCTCCAGTTGTTTGACAAGACAATTGATGAACACTAGGTACAGCAACGGTGAGCTTTTACTTTCCTGGCGGGTACCTTGCAAAACCGGAACCTCCTGGTAACGTCTTCCATGGGAAAGAACAAAAGCTTTTGGCATTCATATAGAGTTCTTCAATCGCAATGAGGCTTGTAGGGTCAATGTTGCATTTCCACAACAGACGACCTGCATGCCACACGTTGTCGAATGCCTGTCTCCCGTCCAGGAAGCAGACATACATCTTGTAAGAATGCTCGCGTTACAAATGAATGCATTCTCGTAAAACGAATGACGTCATTATAGTGCCGAGTTGTTCTTGGAAGCCACCTTTTATTGTAGCATTTCAACTCCAATCGCAATAGGTATTGGGCATTTTTTATCCGTGATTGTGATTTTATGTGCGCTTTTGTTGACACAACTTTAAATGAAAACTCTGTGTGACAATACCTATTACCAGACAGCAGGCGATTTTATTGCGACATTTATTTTTGAACATTTTTGTGTATCTGGATTTAGTGTTTAATTTTTTTTCTGATAAAATTGGATTTTGGATGAACAATTATGTTTCTTATTTATATCTAGTTGTTAAGCTTCTGCATTTGTTAAACTCGGGTAAATAATCTCTTATTTTACTTATTTTATATTTACGTTTTTAAGTTTTGTTATTGATTGAAATACCTCAATTGTCATTCTGTTGACATTCGTATTTGAAATAAAATCACACATTTTTTACTTTTGAGTTAAAAAATTATAGTAAAATTACTTCGATTTATGAAACAATTGCCTTTGAAATTAAAAAAGAAAACAACAGTAACAAAATTAATAGGACTTACTTACAAGTCGATCTCGATTTATATCGTAAACGAGGTAGCAAAGCTTTGATGTGATTTCTCTCAACTTAGCAAAAACGTATGTTATTCGGCTCTGCCAGCGGAAAAATTCTTTATCAGTCTTTAGGCATTTGATAAAAGTTAAGATATATAGCTACGCCTAAAAAATAAAACCATGAATGAAGGTACGTTCAAAAGCTATTCGGCAATGCGCATTAAAGCAACAGGATTACAATGAAACCCATATGCGCAAAGTATTGAAAACACAAAAGCTAGATTAACATATGTTTACATATATATTAACTTGATTACAAAATTAACACGACGATAAGTGATAAAGGATACTTAAATGTTAATATAATTACAACGAGATAAATAGGCAATAACCACAAGTATCCTTGATAACCGTGTAGTCATGTAAAGAGTTAAAATATTATATTTTAAGAAAAATATCTTAAAGGGACCGTAGACCGCGATTGACAATTTTTTTTTTTTAAATACCGTATTTTTTACAATTATTAGTTTACATTGATTTAAATATCACGACTGGTATATAACATTACTTGAAAAAAGTTTTCATATTTTCAGTACATTCGGTATAAAATTTTACTGGGTATGTGTACCAGGTAACTACCAATTAACAATGAATAACGCAAGTAGATCATCATCGTCACGTGGTTAACACAGGAGTGCAAATTGTGCATGCGTAGTATATATATATATATATATATATATATATATATATATATATATATATATACAATAATCAATCTACTTGCGTTATTTATAGTGTGTATATCGTTATGTCACCTATTTTCGCAATGTACTTTCGATTTCACATCGCGAAATTTTATTACCGAATAAACCGAACATATATGAACCTTTTCCAAGTAATGTTATATACCTGTCGTGAAATTTTAATCAATATAAACTAGTTATTAAAAAAAACCGGTATTTTAGAACTTTTCTTTTTTCGTCAATCGCGGTTGACGGTCCCTTTAACAAACCAATCAATGCTTTAACGCTTTGGGACAAGAAATTAAAAATGATTCTTAAACTATAATTCAGAATGAGATAATTTTTAATTTATTTCAAATCAGTATCAACAGTGAATTTATCATGTTAGTGGTTGCGAAGTCACGATAATCAACTGAGCATTTTGTGTATTGAAATAAAACCAAACAAAATGTTCAATACTAATTCAATAGAAATGTTTAGCTTCAAAGCACGTTACCTGCTTGTCGGTATATCATAATCTCGCATATTGTCATATGGGCATTTGTTACCATGCCGCCCGAAGTTCGTACAGCATCTAGTTCACGTGGAGGAGTCAGTATTGTCTGCGCAACAGTTCCGTGTTTGAAAGTGAACGCTTCGTCCAGAAATGATTGATTCTGTCTTCTCAGTGACAATCTTATGTTGTCAAATTATGAAGACACTAAAAGTAAGTAACCATACATGTACAATGCTTCTAGATGTTATATTTATTGTATTAGTCAATACTATGTTATTTGAATATTTTTTTCATTTTTCATTGAAGTTACAAAATTAATGTCAAATTAGACACAGTTAATAACATAATACACTATCGTTGCTGAATGATATGCATTTCACGCTATTTAACAGTAATTTTATCAGCTGAAAAAAGTTATACATCTACTACTATATGTGACAACGGCCAGTTAAAAAAATCTATTAGTGTAATACCAAAAATTGAGGTTTACGAAAAGCATGAATATTTGTTGGACAGCATTCACTAGTGTGAAGAGACGTCCGATTCAAAGAAAAATAATCAACGTTAATATTAATTATTCTGTACCGAAGACCTTACCGCTGTAGACGCATAATGCTAGCAAGAGAAGTACGGTGCTTCGACAGACGAATGTTCATACAATTGATATGTTTATCATCCAGTCTTAGAACGATCACTGTCGTAAATCCGAGAAAAAACAATATTCACCCTGTTATCTGATCCCGTTCCAATATCAGATAATTTTACATTCTAGGAAATAATATATGACAACAAACTTGGAAGGCATGCGGTTAAGTTCTTGAACATACTGCGGCTCGGTCATAGCAAAGGATATTTTGAGTGCCAACATATTGATGTTTAGTATTTATCACTGTGGATTGCATTAGTTTTAATACTTCTACAGACCCACCCGAAATCTGTTCACACGTTCATCGGTTATATCCAATTTAATTTATTGATAGCAATCAAACAGTTATGTTGCTGATACTGTGATACAAGAATAAGGGTTTACGTTTTGCAAATGCTGCTTTAAGGTTTTCGGTGATAGCACTCGTGTAATTGCATCAGGAACTTATAAATATATCAATTTAAATGAAGAATTTAGTTTTTCAAACTGATGATGCGGACTGCTTAGTTTTATTTTAATCAAAAATTAGGTCTCTTGGTGCATTATATTACACTGCAATCGAACAAAAGATTTTTTCTTTGAATACCGCTACTCTTCATTCGAGCATTAGGTTTGTTGTCTTCGTATTGGTACACCTAAATCAAGAATTAGGTTTGTTGTCTGCGGATTGGTACCACTAATTGTAGAATTAGGTTTTTTGTCTGCATACTGCTACTCTTCAACCGAGCATTATGTCTGCTGTCTGAACATCGTTACTCTACTATCGATCATAATGAATGTTGTCTTCATACTGATACACTTCATTCAAGCGTTATGTCCGCTGTGTCTGTTATCTTCATATCGTTACACTTCAATCGAGCATTAGGTCTGTTGTCTTCATACTGATACTTTTTATCGAGCATTAAATAGGTCTGAAGTCTGAAAACTAGTACACTTTCATCGAGCGTTACGTCTGCTGTATGCTTATAAGGTTGGTTCCCACTGCCGATCCGATCAACTCGATCATCCCGATCACCAAATTTTCCGACCAAATCCGACCTAGCTCGACTAAAAAGGGAATACACGACTTATTCTCGACCTCTAGTCGATAACACACGACCCCCACAACACACATTCACGACGTCCACTCAACCATCTTTCCGATTTCCGCTCGATCATCTCGACCTATACACGAGCCCTACAGGTTTATTGTATAGAATCGTAGAAAAAGCGAAGAAAAACAAATCATTTTGGTACCTCATTGTCGGGAAAATAAGGGTGTTCTTCCACTAGCTCAATTGGGGGTGAAGGTGGATCATTCCTCTCTTCTTGTGGGATACAGTTACTTCAGTCTCAGCGACTGCACATTAACCACTAGTTTTACTAGTTTTAGCAGTATCAGTCGCCTTTCTTGGCATATTTGGATGTTTACTCGTCCGATTCTAGGAACGTTATGAAAGCCAAGCACGACGTTTTGCACGTGAGTTTTGTTTTAGTGACATGAGCTCGTGTACGGTCGAGTAGCCGTCGGGAAGCAGTCTAGTAAATATGTACATCAAATCGAATAGACGTCGAGTGGATCGTGTTGCGATCTATAATAACTCGGGTAGAGGTCACGCGGATCGGGTACAGATCGTGTTAAAGATGTCAATCCGTTCGCCACACGATTGCTTTACGATCAAATCGATCTTCTACGCGACTAATATACGACCACTTCCCGAGCGCTTCTCGATCCATTTCCTACTCGACCGCTACTCGATATTTTTTGACATGTCAAAAAATATCGGGTAGGAGGCCCGACCAATGCCGACCTACCCGACCGCCCCCGACCACTCATGCCGACCGAACCAGACCAGTTCCCGACCGCTTGATCGGGCTTGATCGAGTTGATCTGATTGGCAGTGGGAACCCAGCTTTTTGATACACTTAAAATCGACATGAGGTATGTTGTCGTCATACTTGTACACTTCAGTCGACCTTTATGTCGGTTGTTTGCATACAGGTACAATTCATTCAAGGATTAGGTCTGTTGTTTAAATACCGATACACTTCAATCGAGCATAATATATGTTGTCTGCATACATATATACACTTCAATCGAGCAGTAGGCCTGTCGTCTATATGTTGGTACACTTAAGTCTAGCATTCAGCCATTTTTTCTGTTTATGGGTACAATTCAATCGAGCCTTGCATATGCTGTCTGTATATCGATACACTTCAATCGAGTATAAGGCCATTTTTCTAATCACCGATTCACTTCAATTGAATATTATAACTAATGTCTTTCTAGTGGTACACTTCAATCGACAATTGGGTATGTTGTCTGCATTTTGCCACACTGCAATTAAGTTTTCGATCTGTTAGCTGCATAATAGTAGACTTAATTCGAAAATTAAGAGTGTTGTCTGAAAACTGGTAAACTGCAAATTATCATTAGGTCTATTGACTGCAAACGGATACAATTCAAGCGAGCATAATGTCTATGCTCTGCATATTTGTACACTTCAAACGAGCATTGCATCTTCTGTCTGCGTTCTGGTAAACTTCAAGCGACCATTTGCTGTATGCACACTGTTACACTTCAAATGAGTATTAAGTTTGCTGTAAGCGTAAGGTAGACATCAATCGAGTATTCGGTTTGTTGTTTACATACTGTGTCACATATTCAAGCATTAGTTATGTTGGCTGTATACTGGTATACGTCAATCGAGAATCAAGCCCGTTGTTTGCATACCGGTATACTTTAATCAAACATTAGTCCTGTTCTCTACAAACTGATAAACTTATATTGAGCAATATGTCAGATTGCTGCATGCAGATTCACTTCAATTGAGAATAAGGTCGGTTTTATGGATACTGTCACACTTCAATCGAGCATACTGTCAGATGACTTCATAGTCATACAGCTTAACATTAAGAATGTCGTCTGCACACTTCAATCGAGCATTAGATCTGTTATCTGTATAGCGGCACACATCAATCAAGCATTAAGTATGTTGTCTTCATAATGATACAATTTAATCGAGCATGAGGTATGTTGCCTGCTAATTGATACACTTCAATCGAGCAGTAGTAATGTTGTCTGCTATCTGAAACACTTCAGTCGAACATGTTTACTGTTTTCTGCATAGTGATACATTTCAAAAGAGAATTACAAATACTGTCTACCTACTGAAACACTTCAATCAAGCTTTACGTCTTGTTTCTGAGTACCTCAATCGAGCATAAGATTTTTAGTCTGCATTTTGGCAAACTGCAATAGAGAATGAGGTGTAATGTCTGCATACTCGTTCACTTACATGCAGCATCAGGTATGTTTCCTCAATACTGATGCACTTCAATTGATCACTATGACTGTTGTCCAAAAACCGGTGCACTTCAATCTAGCATTAGGTCTTATGGTGAATACGGGTTGCTTTTAATTCAGTCATGGGTTTGTTCTACGTTCTATATCTTGATCCTGATGTCTTGTTTGCGTGTATCTAGTGCTTTCTTTAAATGTATGCCTGCACGTGTACTTATTCATGAAGAAATTAGTGTAAATAGTTAAAGTAAATATGTTATGCTGCCCGTGTCTAGGGGAAAAAACAGAATGTATAAATGGGGTAGCGGATTTCTAAACGGCGATTGGGTATTTTAATTTCGTGCAACTCATGTCGATTTGCAATTTTAGTATAACTAAACATACGTAAGTTTGTATTGATGAGGTATTTATCTCTACTTACGTCCGTCAGTACGCCCAAGAACTATAATCTTTTCCACAAAATAAGTCTTATCCAGTGTCATTTGCAACCATGCGGGTCTTTTTAGAACTGCGCAACACAAACATCTGTCAGCTGTGCCTCTGTTATTTGCAATACCTTCGTTTGCCCAATCTGCAGGCCAGTATGGTTCCCCGTCTGATGTCACCGTGATGCTTGAATTAAGGATCTGGATGGGGTCTGAAGTATAACAAAACAGCACTTATTATACAAAGTAACTATAATTCAATAATTCAATAACCATATGTTTACCATGCGAAGTTTGTGCATGGGTTTCAGTGTAATATTGTATTGTATTTTGTGTGTTTCGTTGTAAGAGTAAGCATATTTATATGTGAGGAATGTCTTTGTTAATGTTGTTCGCACACTTACTATTACGGAGAGATGTTATCATCTGTAGAACATCTCAATTGGTGGATTGTTAAGTAGATAAACTTAAATTTTTGCGAAATCATTTGTGATTCAACGGAGTGATGCTTTCTAAATTTGCTGATTTGAATTTCGGATGGCTAGTTGAACGCATTCATAAAAGTAATAGGTATTGAGAGTAGCGTTAAAATAGGCATATCGGTTTAAATTATGTCATCAGCGCTTACGCAATAAATAGTGTTTGGGGACATTTAAAATATGTATGAGAAGCGATCTTTTTTTGCGTGGGACATGCCGACGTATTGACATTGGAAACATATTAAAACATGAAATGCATAGAGATATATTGTTCAATGAACGAACAAGCATTATTTAAATACATGCATATATAATGAACGATCAGAACGTATCATTCAAAAATATATTTGCTTAAGATCAGAGTGTACTGTACGATATCTGTCACAACTGTAGTAAGTATCCTTATATTTCAATTTCAAACAGAACGCATTTATACGTTTATTCGAATTGACACTTAAAACTCTAGAAATGAAATTCGAATAATTGCGTCACAAATCTATTGATTATTAGAAAGGTTGTTGATAATGAACCTGCAAGTAACATTTACGTATGCTTGTTTCGGCAACGTATCATGAAATATCTGAACAATGTGTGCGTAATATTTTCAACATGTTGTTTGATTGCATCCGTTCGCAACGGAGTTGTGTCGAGACAAATACGGCTGACATTTATAACATCTGCATACACAGGGCAATTGAATGTTAATATTCACTGACAGAACAGTACTTTAAGGTATTGCAAAAATGTTATTGATATCGTAACTTCAAATTATATTAAATTAAATTTAAAGGCATAAAACACACTGCAACACAGAAATTAAAAACCTGTGTGTGCTTTAATATGAGTAGGTGCAAAAACGCAATCTCATTTTTTTTTTCAGATACGTACAATTGCATCGGCAATGGGGACACTTGGGCGGTGGCCGCCGCTCCAATATTTTGGCACGTAATCATTATTTAAAATTTCCGCCGCTCCTGCCTTAAAACAAAAATCTATACAAACATACTGCATACATTGGAAAATGTTACGTCATGGTGGTCAGCCATCATGAAAGACTATAATTCGTGGCAATCAATGTGTCAAAAATTAACGACAATAAGAGAAAACATTTTCGCCGCTGCACGTTTAGAGATCATTTATAAGGACGGTGATGACAATGATGATGATGATAATGATGATGATGATGACGATGATGATGATGACGATGATCATGATGTTGATTATGATGATGATGATGATGATGCTGATGATGATGATGCTGCTGATGATGCTGTTACTAAGAATGATGATGATGATGATGATAATGATGATGATGATGATGATGATGATAATGATGATGATGATGATGATGATGATGATGATGATGATGATGATGATGATGATGATGATGATGATGATGATGATGATGATGATGATGATGATGGAATAAACTAAGCCAGACATAATCCTCGGCACAGAGACATGATTATCTAATAAAATCTAATGACCTACTTCTTCAACCCAGAACTGGGCTTCAATATATATCAAAAGGAATAGACCAAACGACCCTCATGGCTTCGTGTTGTTAGCAGTGAAAATGACATATAAGTATTTGACATTCAGCGTGATAGTACACTGGAACTTATAGTGGGTAGCATCAAAGTAGGTCAAAAGAAAATGTTCCTGGGAGCATTTTACAGACCCCACACCAAGTAGACGTGGAATACCTACAGACGGTTTCACACACATTCTGCAACCTGAAACATACATTTAAGAAAACCATCTTTATTATCACTAGGGATTTCAACTTACCTGATATAAACTGGAAAAGTAATAATGTTTCCAACTATCAATGTGCTCACCGGGTAAGTGAAACATTTCTTAACATAGCTATGGACCTAAGCTTGGAACAAGTTGTAATCTTCCCAACACGCAAACAAAATACACTTGACCTCGTGTTCATGTCACACCCTAACTTTAAAATTCGATACAAACCCTTACCACCAATAGTGTTTAAGAGTGACAATGGCATTGTATTACTGGACACTGCCTACAAGCTATTAAGAGCAAGATTGCCAAGACGAATGCTTTTCCTTAGGAAGAAAGCCGATATACAAGGCATCAAACAACATCTATTACACATTCTTTAATTCAGAAACAAAGTCTATTTAAAATGAATGGTCCGAATTCATATCCACAATAACATCAACAGTCAACAAATGTGTTCCTTCCAAAATGTCAAGCACACGTCAAACACACCCTTGGGTTGACACAGACCTGCGCCGTCTAACAAGAAGGAAAAAGCTAGCACACTGGAGAGCCAAGAAAACAGGGATTGGAAACGGGGAAAGATAGGGATTGTAAACGATATAAAGACCTCCAAAGGAGTGTCCAAAAAGCCTCACAACAAGCAGAGACATCATACTTGCAGAATGTTGTAAGTGAAGACCTACACAAGAACCCTCGGCGGCTCTATTCCTATGTAAAGAGCAGGAAGCAAGAAAATGAAGGTGTATCATCTATGATCGACCAAGAAGGCTTCCTACAGAGTGAAAGCCAGAAGAAAGCTGAGATACTAAACCAGCAGTTTCAGTCGGCCAAGACCAGAGAAAATACTGATCATTTACCAAAAATAGGCATAAGCACACCCCACGATGAACAACATTGTAGTTACCATCAAACTATTGAAGAATGTAATCCCATATAAAGCAGCTGGACCTGACACCATCCTGACATACATTCTCAAAAAAGCTGCAGAAGAACTCGCCCCAGTAATAACAAAATTCTTCATGAAATCACACAACACTGGCACAGTACCTGAAGACTGGAGGAAAGCCAACATCATCTCTATCTTTAAGAAAGGCGATACACATCAAGCCAGCAACTATCGGCCAGTATTCCTAACATCTGTGACCTGCAAGATCCTTGAGCATATTGTACACAGTAGCATCCTGAACCACTTCCAGAACAACAGCATCCTCTGCGACAACCAGCATGGCTTCCGAAAGCAACGGTCATGCGAAACCCAGCTGATCACAAAATTCCATGGAATAACCAGCAAGCTTCAAACTAGAAAACACCAAGTAGATGTCATCCTACTGGACTTTTCGAAAGCATTCGACAATGTTCCACACGGGCGACTACTTCACAAACTTCATTTCTATGGAGTGAGAAACAGCGCTCTTCGCTGGATCAGAGCCTTCCTCAGCTACAGGAAGCAGAAGGTTCTCCTGGACGGTACAACGTCCTCCCAAGTAGCCGTTCGGTCTGGGGCCCTCATGGTTCAGTCCTCGAACCTCTTTTATACCTCGCATTCATCAATGACATGCCAGAAGTAACAACATCAGAGACACGTCTGTTTGCAAATGATGGACTCCTCTAGGGACAAAACAGGACAGAGGCTGATTCAGCTGAGTTACAGAGGGACCTGAATGCCCTTGGAGAGTCGGAGACAAGATGGCAGATGCACTGTAATCCAAAAATGTTAGTTCCTATAAATATATGCACAAACAAGCTGTTCCGCAGAAAGCACTCGTACAACCTTCTCGAACACATTCTTTAGAACGTTGAAAGTGCTAAGTACCTGTGAGTGACACTTACTGAAGACCTCTCATGGAAACCTCATGTCGACAACACTGCAGCCAAGGCCTCAAATACACTCGGATTCCTGAGGAGGAACCTGTACAACTGCACCACGAAAGCTCGAGAACGAACTTACCACCCCTTGCTGTACCAACCCTCAATTATGCTGCAGCTGCATGGGACCCTTACCAGGCCAGAGACATCAACCAGCTGGAACAAGTCCAGAAAAGAGGTGCTTATTTGTTCACAACAACCACTGGGACAGATCACCAGGCTTGGTGTCACATATGCTCAAGGATCTTGGATGGCGACCACTACAGGAGATGAGACAAGAGCTTTGTCTGACCCTCCTTTACAAGATACAACACCACCTTGTAGATATAGATCCCGGACCTATCCTATCATGGAGCGACACGAGAACTAGAGGAAAATCAAGATTGCAGCAGGCAACCTCACAATCTACTGTCTAAAATAACTCGTGCTATCAAAGAACGATAAGCCAGTGGAACCAGCTGCCGATCATTGTCACTGACTCCACCTGCCTAAAAGGTTTTAAGACTGCTCTGGTCAAGCTCAGAGCC